>NC_053115.1:42109459-42299459 GCF_010015445.1 Perca fluviatilis
TAATGTCCTGTCATGAAGTGCCTCGCGACTGTGCCAACACATGAACGAGGGAAACTTGAACGGAGCCAAAGAGGTTTTCAACAGGATGGCGGAGAGAACGTTTAAGTCTAAAGTCTGGACCCAGAGTTGCTCTATAGTTGTGTCATTTTCATTTACAAGCTAAAAAACTTTTCAGTCATTTTTTCTCCAACTTTTTAACCTTTTATGCAGTCTAAAAGCTACAGATCCTTTCTCTGTTGTCGAGCCGTCATGTTTAGGCCTAATCTGCAATGTTCCAGGGCTGATGGGAAATGGCGTTTGTTAAAGGCAGCTTTGACTTAAAGCACAAGACGTGACATGTTATCATAGGCGTAGTTTACAGAGGGGATGGCCAGTAGCCTGACAAGCCAGACCCACATCCAGATGTTAGGTCTGGGAACTCACCATTGGGAGGGCTCAATCCGAGGGGCGGGATAAACGGTTGTCTTACAAATTCCCTCTGCACTCAGAGCCAACCAGAGCAACGCTGGTTGATAGATTAAACTTTTCCCGTATCCGGTCGGCAAAACTCCGAACACATCTTCCTTTTTTAAGAATGACTTCAGTGCCGTTCTTTGTTCTTTTCTCAAAGAAAAGCTGAACTCCAAGTCTTCCAGAGTCGCGGCCAAAGCCAATTCCAAAGGTCGCTGTTCACCAGCAGCAGCAGCCATCTTCCTTGTTTTCAAGTAGCAGGGACTTCACGCGGAACCGTCGCAACTCTGCCTTCCTTATGTTAAGCCCCGCCCACCGACTCTATACACAATGTGATTGGCCTGACCAGAATTTGGTTTTTCCAGCTCGCAAACCAACGGAGAGTTGCTAGACTGACCCTGGCTGCAAATTAAATTTGCTGCCACTAGGGTGCGTCTAGATTTCTAGTCTAGATGGCCAGTACAACCCCCCGAAAAACCTTATATCATAATTTCATTTACATAAATAAAGACATTTGCACCATAACTTGATGTAGAAAAGGCTACTCGCCTGCCTGAGACAGGTTATGAGGTTATGTTGGGCACTGACTTGGATGAGGGGTACCACTGTCTCAACCTACATAGTGTATAAAATAAGTCATTTAATCCAGTGAATAACTTTATATAACTATGCCGGAGAGTGTGTGTGTGTTCCACTGTGGTTCCTGATTTATTTTCACGAATACAAATGTTGCAAACGTAATATTTTAAGTGATGAGCATGGTGTGCCATTATGCTGATGTGAGCATGCTCTAAATGTCTAGCTGACCGATCACATCACCTAGTCGGATCTACTTGTTGTACTGTATATTTACTGATCTGAAGACCTTATCACCAGAAAGATAAAAAAAACAAAAAAAACAAGACCTCTCAGCGTCACAGAGCCAGTTTGATTGACAGGTGACCTCTGTAAAGTAGACGCGTTCCTTCAAGGTAAAACTTTCTCAGGATGCAACAAAAAGGCTGGATTTCAGCGACGGCTGTGAGGCAAACGCTCAGCGTGGAGGGATGAGTGACAGATGGATGAACAGATTCATCAACAGATCGATGGGAGGTCTGACGGACGGATGGAGCAGAAGAGAAGAGGAGAATGGGGGAAGTACTTCTATTCTGCTCGTGCTGCAGACAGCTGGCATCTTTTTTATTTCTTTCTACGCCTCTACGAAGCTCAGTTAGGACGCTGGGGGGGGGACTAGGCACGTCAGTAAGCATGATCGCTAAGCATACAGTAAATTTGATAGAAATCTACGCATTTTCCTGTTATTTCTGACAATTTGATAAATATACATAATATATTAACAGGGTTTCTGCAGGTTTCACTAAGTGAAATTAAAGACTTTTTGAGACCTTTTAAAGACTATTATGAATGAAATTTAAGATCACAACATAAAAAAGCATATGCAGTACCTCGTTAGCAACTGGCTTTAACTGAGCCCTAAATTCAGTTAGGGCTCAAGCAGTATCACTAAATTTGCATGTCACCATAGCTGAGGAATATTACTAGCAAAACTACAACAGCATGGAAACAAAAAGGAGGGAGCATTTAAAAGAGCATAGACTTGATCGGCATTTATGAGAATGTCCACTAAAATGCAATTTCCATTTATGCCATGGGGGAAAACAAACCATTATAATTAATAACCATACACCTTGTTAGCGATTAATCTTTAATCCTTGTCATATTTACCGTCATGTTTTTTTGCTTGGTACAATGCCAAAAAGTGTCTGTGTGGCGTTTTGCGCCTCTAATAAGTAAAAAATCCTGATCTTAAGTTTTATATACTGCCGAATAGACAGACGAAGCCGGTGTTGATACCACTAACGTCGCTGCTACAGTCCAAGTGTGGTTACATGGAATTTATTTTTTTAACATGCTAAGACATACCAGTATTTAATATCATAGCTTTAATGAACGTGGGGTAACAATGTCTGATGACCCTGGGATAACGTTACTGATAATACAGTCAGATTGTATCATCTAAGATAAGCCAACGGTTAACGTTAGCGGTCTCTTACCTGGAGACTCAATCAGGTAGCTAACGTTAACAAAATATGTCGGGAAACGACACCTCTGGCCGTTCCGTTGGGTCATTTGTCCAGTCACTTACAATGTACGGACAATCCGACCCAATACGGCTCAGTTTGTTTAATGCATCTTGCTCTGTCAAGCAGCAAGATACATGGGGCGTGATCACAGAAGGCTTGTATCATGTGGACGCGCCGACAGTTTTGTTGTCATTACTTAAAATTCTTCATGGGGGAGACAGAAACTACGCACTATAGCTTTAAAGTTAGTGACTAGCTGGTGAACAAAGAAAAACATTTAGCAGCTAAATAGACAAATATTTCCCACAGGACAGGACAAAAGGGGAATATTGGACTTAAAGGAGACCTAATATATAACGTTTTAAGGTTCGTACTTGGTTTTTGTTTCTACTAGAAAATTTTTAGATGTTTCAATGTTCAAAAGACAAGTTTATTTTTCTCATACTACCCACGGCTGCTGCTTCTGCTTCTATAGTAATGTTAGCTCTATAGGCTACATAAGTGAACATTACTATTGTTAGCAGTGGACAGTAACAGAATATAAAGCAGGACTTTATACCATCAAAAATCGCAGAGAATTGCAAGAAATTAACAATATTGGCAGCCAAGGTTACATCGTTCCCTGTTGTTACCACGCAGCTACTATAGTTAGCAATGCTTTTAAAGTTAATGGAATATAGCAGCACTTTCTACCGTCAAAATTCGCAGATCAGGGCTTTTAAACCAAAAATTACACAACCGGAAACGTTTCAGCAGTAACATGACCCGGAATTGGGGAGAAATGAACAACATTGGCAGCCAAAATTACATCTTTGTAATATCTTATATCTGCTGATAGCATGTAGCTTCATGCGACAATGTTAACACTCGAGTAGGGCCTGCCTTGAGCAGATGACCAATCATAGAAGGCCGGCTCCGTCACATGGTGCCAAGAGTAAAAAAAAACAAATTAAAGCGGAGAGTTCACAACAATGGGGAATCTAAAGTTTTAGCTTACGGGGATTTCTCTGAAATACGTTGAGCTCATTATTTGAAGCTTTGGCCACGTTTAACATGAAAATCCAACATTGTAACATTAAAGATATGACAGAAAATATGGGAAAGCATAATAGGTCACCTTTAAAAGTAACCAGATGGGGAAAAACACGACTCAAAAATCAACGTTTTGCTCCGTTTTGTCTAGGCTGAACATGCCCATAGACTTCTAAACCCTTTCTGATGGGAGGCAACATGCTAACCACTGAGCTGCCCTTTTGTACGTTTTTATTTTTTACTTAGGGACATCCTGAAGGCAAAAATATCCCTAAAATAATACTGACAAACAACTCAATTACTGTATGATCAGCAATGGACGTTACGGTGCTCCAGCAGGGTGAGCTGCAGGCACAGAGTGTAATTAAATTCCCATCTCTGTGTGAAATTGTTGAAATGTGTGAAATTGAAACGGTGTCCACAGCGATTCAACGTAATCCACGTTCTTCTGTGCTGCACCCAGAGTGAAAGAGATGCTCCTTGTCCTCACAGACAGAGCCCTGCCTGATATTCATTTTTAATTAGAACTGCACTTGCATTTCCGCCCTGCTCAGTATCTCGTTTTATGAGGCTCCGCTGCGCCGCTGGGCTCCCGTCCGGAGCTGCAACTCACTGCTAGACGTGCTCCATGAATGCTCTATGCTGTTGATTTGTTTCTGGCACACATGGAGGGCCCTATCTTGCAGCCAGCGCAGCGTGTTTGCTAGTTTAAGACCGACCCAGTTGTCAGTTTCCCGTCCAGCACCCACGTCGTTTAAATAGCAAATGCACCTGCGCCCATGGGCGTGCTGGTCTTACAGGGAGGTGCGTTCAGGTGCATTCTGGGAGTATTGCTATCTTGAGGCAGCGGGAAGTGATCGCGCCATTGACCAACAAAAACCTGGTCTGAAGTCAATAACTCAGCATTTCATTGTAATTTTAACAGAGCATTAGTAAAATGCTCCTAGGCTCGTGCACAGCGCGCACACACTATGCTTGTTACACACACACACACACACACACACACACACACAACAGCACATACACATGCAGAAGATTTCAGAAAAAAAATATTACAGTGCAAATCCTCCATTATAAGAGCAATGCTCCAAGGTCCAAACGCGCCTGGCTTTTAAAGGGAATGGGAGATGATCTCTGATTGGTTGATTGCATGTTACGCCCAAAACACACCTATGAATTAATCTACTGCACTAAGTACACTTTTTTTTGTCCCGTTTGCAAACCAACAGAACGGAGACATAACTATTTGTGTAATGTTAGTCCTCTCTCTCTCTCTCTCTCTTGGAGCGTGCAGGAGACGGGACATGACTCGGATTACACCCCCGTCACGGAGCCGTTGGTAATTTGGTGATAAACAACCGAGTCTCTCAGTGTTCCATGGATTTGTCAGACAATATTTCCACATTGTCTCTTCAGTGTAAGATTTAGGTAGAGTCTTTGTGCGGTCGTCTTTGTCGCCTCTGTCGCCTCTGTCGTCTTCGTCGTCTTCGTCGTCTTCGTCATCTTCGGTCTTCGTCATCTTCGTCGTCTTCGTCGTCTTCGTTGTCTTCGTTGTCTGTTTACTTCCGGTAGCGACAGCCGCATGACAGAACTTGAACGTGAAAGCATGTCAATGATTTAAAAAAAAAAAGGGGTTGGTTGATTAACTTCAGCCGAGCCAACCATCCGCCACGTTAGGGCTGCACGATATTGGAAAAAAACTGACATTGCGATACTTTTTTCTGCCTGCAAGATATATGGCGAGACGTTCTGTTGTAGATTATTGTTACGTTTACAGCTTCGCGGCCCCGAAACGGAACGTTAGTTGGGACATAACCATTGTTTCTTTAGTCTAACTCTATTAGCTTTAGCACCTAGCAGGTGGCGAGCAGCGAACATAAAAAATTGACTACTGTAGGTTCACTACCGATGGAAAAGCATGCACACATCACTGTGTCTTACGGTACTTTTCTACAAACGGGAGAGTCCAACGTTACGTCACATACCGTATTTTTCAGACTATAAGTCGCTCCGGAGTATAAGTCGCATCAGTCAAAAAATGCGTCATGAAGAGGAAAAAAATATAAGTTGCACCGGACTATAAGTCGCATGTATTTAGAAATTTATTTCACAAACTCAAGGACCAAAAACAGTCTTTTTCATCTGTCAACTACACAATAGCAAACAGAACAACAGGCTGAATACGGTAGGTATCCGGTATGTTAACGTAACACATTAACAGTTATTGAACTATACAATAGCACCCAGAACAACTACCAGGGCGTGGAGACATAACTGCACCGTTGACAAGCCTCTCCCGGCAGCACGTTGTTCAAGCACCCATAGGGGACTCATTCCTCCAGCTCTGGCCGTCTTGCTTTCAGCCCGCAATTAGCCGATTAGCTTTCGTTGATTTCTTCATTGCAATAAGAGTCACCTTTTCGCCAGTCCAGTTATATATATTTTGATATATAAGTCACACCTGACTATAAGTCGCAGGACCAGCCAAAGTAGGAAAAAAAGTGTGACTTATAGTCCGGAAAATACATTACACACAATAGCCACCTGTCTTAAAGGGGAAGGGTCGGCCGCTAACAATCATGTAAAAGGAGAACTGTGAAGGTTTACTGTTCTATCAAGCAGCAAAAAAGGTGTGGCGTTAACATCGCACGTCCTGCAATGTGACCATCGCACATGAGCACATTGCGGTTTAGCCGATGAAACTAAATATTGTGCAGCCCTACACGACATCAGTGCTTCTACGCACTTCAAACTGTTCTTTAAATATAGTCTGTCCCTGGCTCGCTGCATACAAACAGAACAATACCCTCATCAAATGCACAATGACAACTCCTATTCACAGCCGCGGCTTGCAGAGTGTGCGGTAAAGAGTGTGTATGTGTGTGTGTGTGTGTGTGTGTGTGCATGTGCGTGTGTGGGCGACAAAGACAATGGCAGGAGAGCAGGGACGTGAAATGAACTTGAGACAGTGGGAGGCAGATGAACAAAAAGGGGGGAGGGAGGAAGAACTGTAAAACAATGAAGCTGGTGATCAAAAAGCCAAAATGTTCCGAACACATGGCGGGGTGGCGGTCGCAAAAAAAATAGATGTGAATATGGAGTCAAGGTTTCACGTGTGTGTGGGCTACAACCAACGATAATTTTCACTGTTGATCAATCCAGGGATTAATTTCGGGATGAATGGATTAGTCGTTTGTTGAAAAAAGTGGATCAGTATTTTCCCAAAAAAGCCCAAGATGATGTCCTCATATGGCATGTTGTTGTCCCCAACTCAAAGATATTCAGTTTACTGTCACAGAGGAAAGAAGAAACTAGAACATATTCACATTTAACAAGCTGACATCAGAGAAGTTTGACGGTTTCATTATACAAAATGAATGACGATTAATGTAATAGTTCACAACTAACCGATGAATCTTTGCAGCTCTATATCGGACGTTTGTTCCTCCCCTGTTTTACGACCCACAGAGTGTTTCATAAATTACAGCCCCTAGTTATGGAAGGAAATATGTCCTTGTATCTAAACCAGAGAACGTTAACGGTTGTGGTTTTAAAAAAGTTAACGATGTGAAACGGTCCCAGTTTGGTTACATTTAGGCACCAAAAGTACTTAGTTAAGTTTAGAAAAAGATTGTGGTTTAAGTTGAAGCTATAGTGCGTCGTTTCTGTCTCCCCCAGGAGGAATTCTAAGTAATGACAACAACACTGTTGGCGCGTTGACATGATAGAAGCCTTTTGTGATCTCGCACCAAAAAGTTAAGCACTAAGGGCCTAAGCTAAGCGCACGGCGTGAAGCGCCTGGCGCGGGTGTGTTTAGGGCGTGTCCGAATCCACTTTTGCTAGTTTGACGGTGGTAAAAAGGGTCCGTGTGCCGGGCGCCTGGTTCTAAAGGGTTGTACTTAGTGTTTTCATTAATCAGAGGTGTGTTTTGGGCGTAACATGCAATCAACCAATCAGAGATCATCTCCCATTCCCTTTAAAAGCCAGGCGCGTTTGGACCTTGAGTTGCTATTATGATGGACAATTTGCACCGTAATATTTTGCATGTGTGCGTGCTGCTGTGTGTCCCTGTGTGTGTAACAAGCATAGTGTATGCGCGCTGTGCACGAGCCTAGGTGCATTTTACTAATGCTCTGTTAAAATAACAATGAAATGCTGCGTTATTCACTTTAGACCAGGTTTTTGTTGGTCAATGGCTCGATCACTTCCCTGCTGCCTCAAGATAGCAATATGCCCAGAATGCACCTGAACACACCTCCCTGTAAGACCAGCACGCCCATGGGCGCACAGATGGGCGCAGGTGTATTTGCTATTTAATCGACGTGGGCGCTGGATGGCAAACTGACAACTGCGTCGGTCTTAAACTAGCAAAGACACTTGCGTCGGGCTTTGCGCCGCGCCGGTTGCAAGATAGGGCCCCAAGGCTTTAAAATTAGACGTTACTTCATTTCTGGTTACACGTGTGACGCTGACGTAAAAAAAACATTTTAAAACAGGACATGAACCAGTCTTCTGGGTGATAGTCCTGTGTTGTTTGACCCATCCCCCCCCCCCCAACCTGCCAATTAATCGCTTATCAAAAATAGTTGGCGATTAATTTAATAGTTGACAACTCTTCTGCTCTACACTCTAACGCTCTAATCTTTGCAGCTCTAGTTCTGAACGTGCAGCGATCACCAAAATAGACGTGAATGTGAAGTCAAGGGTTGCGTGTGTGCGTGCGCTTCTCACTGAGGACGGCAAATCAGGATAAAGACTGCTAGTAACAGTCGTGTGGAGTCACACCCGCCTACACACACACACACACACACACAAACACACACACACGCGCTCTGATAAGTGCAGCGTTGCAGGCTCATTTAGCCCATTTCTCGGGTGTAATGTAGTGTTTACAACACTCCAGGGACCAGAGGAGAGAGGAAAAAACAGACCCCAGAGAGGTTTGGAGACACACTTTCATCTTATAAAAACCATCAATCGCACCGCCTGCACTGTCCTCTTCTCACTATTCGTCACTGTAAGTCACAATTTGGATGGCTTCTTAATCACCATCGTTATTCATTTTCATCACCACGATGACTTCCGTACGGACTGCTGTCAAGTCTCACGTCGCTGTCTGATATTATCACCCCCCCAGCGCTACAATCAACGTCAGCCTGCTGGCAGGGACGGGCAGCCATTTTAAGGAAAAGTCTCTCGTCAACTAGAAAAGGGTCCAAAGAACAGAGAAAGTGTGGTGGAAAAAATTAAACGATGGCTTAGTGTCAAATGCTAACCAAATCCAGCCTTCTCTCCTGTATCTAAATTTTCCATCATATCAAATACAGACATAATCCTCAGAAGACTTCTCCTTTGACATGACTGTTAGCGGCCGACCCTTCCCCTTTAAGACAGGTGGCCATTGTGTGTATGTGACGTGAGGCACTCCCGTTGTAGAGAAGGACGGTAAGACACAGTGATGTGCGTGCTTTTCCGTGGGTAGTGAACCTACAGTAGGCCATTTCATATTCGCTGCAAAGACATAATTAATCACCGGATTAATGCAACGTTATCCCGACATCTCCCGCCCATTTTTCACCGCAGTTGCCAGAAAGCTGCTACCAGCCAGGCTAAAGTTAATATAGTTAGCCTAAAGAAACAAGGGGTCTGTCCTAGGGGTGCATGACATATCGACTCAATATCGTTATCGCGATATCACGTTGCGCAATATTATATCAAAAGTGTTGCGATAAGTATGCTATATTTTTATACATTTTTTATAAACATGTCCTGTTCTGTAGACATGGGCCTTATTTATTTATTCATATTGGACCAGTCCAATATGACTGTTAGTGGAAATAAATCTTGTGTTGTATTTGTTATGAATCTATTTCGATGCGTTTTCCCATAACTTTTCTAATTTTACATATGTTTAAAAACATCCAAATGAATAATCGATATCGCACTTTTTGTCAATATCATGCAACCCTAGTCCTTCCCAACTAACGTCACGGTTCGGAGCGGCGACGCTGGAAACGTAACACTGATCTACAACAGCAGCCTGTGTCTGATATAACGTCATTTCCACTGACTGAAGTGTTCTTGGATACACAGTGTGTTGCTGGTGCGTGACATGCAGGCATTGCATGCACAGCCAGTTACCAATCACAATCAATGTTGATCGATCCATCAAACAACCAAAGCAGGCCCCGCTAGTCGAGCACAACCTCAAACATGCATGCTTTACTCAGATCATTGACGTTGGCCTGGATCGATAGTATTCTATGAATACAATGGTGTCATGTGAGTCAACCAGCATATTGAACTACCTAATGTCCCTCTCCAAAATCACTTCAGAAGAGCAGTGTAGTAAAATTTTATTAAGAAAATGTGTGTATGTGCTCGTTGCAAAAGAAGCGTGTGCAGTCAATTGAGGAAGTGGTTAAAAGTACTCTGGGTGACCTCTTGATGCACAGAAGGTTAAGCTCAAGTCATAAAAATAGTTTAAGCCTTAAGCAGTTTCTGCCCCCCCCCCCGTGAGAGGAGGACCAGAGCGCAGGGAGAGGGTATATCGGGACTCATTCGAACAGAGATCCTGGTGGACCAGCTCTGACTTGATGTCTGTTGCTAGGGAAACGTAGACTCTGTTTTTGTGAACCCACAGCTGTGTTTGTAAACTTGTATGCTGGGCTCAGTAAACTTTGCTTAACTTGAATCCATCGTCTCAGATTGATCTTTGAGTATTTGGTATTTGTAAAGGCGGTTACACACCAACCAGACGGCCGACCGTCGGCAGAAAAGCCAGTCGGACTGATCAGTCTCCCCGAGTTGGTCCAAAAAGTTCCTCAGAACACACTGAAGCGGCGAGACGCAATACGTCTCCATAACAGCAGGCGGCGCTAATCTGTATTGTTGCCCAAAAAATGAAAACCGGCACCTGATTGGACGAACGCGTCACATGGGTTTGTTTTCTCCGGAAATTCAAAGCCAGACTGTCATGGCGGCTCGTTCAGAATACGATCTCATACTGTACTAAAATAGTTCACCGAAACATGTTTCTGAAAACATTTTAAGAGAGAAATAGGCCGTGCAGTTGCTGAGTCTGTCTTCATTTCAGCTCAACAAAGGTCAGTTTAAAAGATTTTCGTCAGATTTTGAGAGACTCTAGTCACGCTCATTCTGCTCGCCATTTCCGGGTGAGTCCCGACTGCCCTGCCTCCGACTGAACATGTCAGGTCGGCCAAAATGAAGGCCGACGGCCCCTCAGACGGACAACGGCACGGGACACACCGAACAGACTCGAGTCACCGACCTCGCCAGACTGTCCCACGGCCGACTATCGGGTTAGTGTGTCAGCGCCTTAAGTCCCATCAAAGAAAAAGTGCAGGAATTAGAGTAATTGGAGTCAGATATCTCAACATTTGGGCCGGTGCCTTTTTCGCCAGAAATTCCCTCCTTCAGTAGTCACATTGCTTACTTGCGCTGGTGTTTTTAAAGGATTAAAGTTCAACAAAGAATTGTTCACATCAAATCATGTATATGCACTCCCCTACAAAATCACCCCAGTAGTCAAGAATTATTTAGATTTTCCCAATAGAGCTTATTTATGTCATCTTGTAAAGATTAGTCTTTCGTCATATTGCAATGTATATCACTGGATTTTTTTTCCAATATCTTGCAGCTCTAATGTAGCTTGTTTTTGTGCCCTTTATCTAATTGTTTGTTTTAGAGCCCACATATTCACTAGGCTATATGGTTCAAATCTCAGTGCTCTCATCAACCCTGTGTCCAGCAGCGGGCAGCAGGTGTGACCCGACAGTAAAAACTATTAAAATAGTTCATCACCCCAAGCAATAAATAATTGTAATAAAACCTTTTTGATGGCCACGTTACCCAGTCCTGCTGCTCAGAAAGCAGAGAACAAAGCAGAGAACAGCATCTGGACATTGATAAATCTTCTCATTAACGTCTTTAACAAACGTGTAACAACGATCCCTCAGACGTCATCAACACCTCTCTGGGATCGATACCAATCAATCGATTGATTCCCCGATCGATCGTTTAACAGCATTAGGACGATCAATAACATTGGGTTGATCTACCGTTCTGCTATTAAATAAAGGCCGTTCAACAACACTACGAGAGCTACAGCCCACACTACAGTTGTCTATAGCGGCTGCCAGCCAAAAATACTCAGTCCAAAAAACACACCAAATTTGACCTATTGTGTAAACAGGCAAACAGACAAAATGAGCATGGAGCAGTGAGTCAGACAAAGAACTGAACGCCTCCTTCTCTCCTCTCTCTCCTGTCTCTCTCTCTCTCTCTCTCTCTCTCTCTCCTGTCTCTCTCTGTGTCCCTGTCTCTCCTATCTCTGTGTGTCTCTCTCCTCTCTGTGTATCGCTCTCTCAATTCAAATTGCTTTATTGGCATGAATGTCAGAAATAACAATATTGCCAAAGCATCAAGGATAATAATGTGAGAAGAAATACATACATACAATTCATTGAGTAACCTAAAATATATACATTTAAAAATAAAAATAAAAACAGGAAAGCAACAACAGTATATCATTATACAGTAAAACCGCTTGTGTCAAATGTAAGAAAGAAAACAAAGACAAAAGCAAAAACATGAAACAGAAAAAAGCCATGAAGTAGAGGATGAGAAGGCAGAGTAAACTGTGGGGAGATGAACTACAGATATTACGTGTTCTCTCTCTCTCTCTCTCTCTCTCTCTCTCTCTCTTCTCTCTCTCTCTCTCTCTCTCTCTCTCTCTCTCTCTCTCTCTCTCTCTCTCTCTCCTGCCTCTCTGTGTCTCTCTCTCCTGCAAACACTGCGTGTCTCTGAGTCACTGGAACAAGCTGAAGGTGCAGCGGTCGGTCCGCCATGTAACGGACCAGTGTGGTGCTGCTGACAGACCCACACACAGCGCGTGTTGTGCGGCGCTTTCTGACAGACACACACTACTGAGCTCATGTCCTCAATGTAAGCAAGACGCGTGTTAGCATTGGGGATGTCATGGTACCAAAAGTCTAGTGGGGGTGGAGGGGGGGGTACAGTTCGCAAAACCCACGGTTCGGTTCGTATCACGGTTTTAGGGTCACGCTTCTCGGTTCTATACGGTTCTTCTTCTACGCCTATCAAAATCGGACGAAAATCTTTTAAACTGGCCTTTGTCGATATGAAATGAAGACAGATTCGTCTTAAAACATTTTCAGAAACATGTTTCGGTGAACTGTTTTTGTAAAATACGAGATCGTATTCCGAACGGGACGCCATCCGAGTCAGTTTTGAAATTCGGGAGCAGCAAGACCCACTGGACGCGTTCGTCCAATCAGCTGCCATGTGTTGCGTTCGTCACGCTCATCCCCCTCGTCAAGTAAGTGTCCTATGTAAGTGTTTTAACAGAGGGGTCGAAAGTGGGCACTACGGCAGTAAGTGGTTAGTGCACATTAACGGTGTACTGACGAACCGTGTGACTCACACACGCTCCGAACCGAGACTAGCGAACGGTTCGGATGTTTTTTCATCGCTACCGATACCTCCAAAAGTTTTTTTTTTTTTTTTTAATAATACTTTAACATTAGTCTGGCATTACCAGCTCTATTTCCACAGCGGAGTGGAGTCTGGCTAGTCCACACACGCTTAGCACCGCCACCGACTGCATGATTGTGATTGGTTTAAAGAAATGCCAATAAACCAGAGCACGTTTTTTTCTCCCATCCTGGAATGCTCTGTGGACTAGCCAGACCCTCCTCGGCAGCGCTGTGGAGGAAGGTCTGCCAATGCGAGACTAGAATCAAAGTGATTCAGGAAATCAGTGACAACACCAAGCCCTACCTTTAACATCTGAACCACTATATGTTTTTTTTTATTATTTCTGGGCATTTTTTGCCTTTAATGGATAGGAAAGCTGGAGATATGAAAGGGGAGAGAGAGAGAGGGGGGGGGGGAGACATGCAGGGAACAGGTTGGACTCGAACCCTGGACCTTCTGCGTCGAGGAATAAACCTCTGCATGTGTGCGCCCGCTCTACCAACCGCGCTAACCGGCCACGCGCTACATGTCAGAACACAGACACTGTGTCTGTAACAGACATCACGGTACAGTGTGTGCAGCTCTGCAGGCATCGCAACAACTTCAAAACAAGTTCACTCCCGGAAACCACACGCCTCATTACATCCCAGCATCAAAGATCCTTTCAAGCTTTAGCGTGACGTGCGCCGCCAAGCGGGGCCAATCAGTCGGTGAATAAACGATCCGGCGGTTCGAGACATGATCAAAAACATGTTTTTTTTCGTGCAGTTTTCACGGAAAAACACCGAGACCTCTGTGACCGCTGTCGGAAACCGCAGAGCCGTCGTACAAAACATCTTGGCGCGTCGGCGCGTAATAATCCCTTCAGCCAAGAGCTACAACACACACACACACACACACACACACACACACAGACACACACAGAGAGACACACAGCGTGTCGACCATCAAATGCAACTTCACAGTCATGTTTACAACATCCCTGATCTCTGAAAACAGCCGTGTCCCCTCCCTGTGGAACAGCCAGTGTGTTTGAGCTTTTCACAGGGATTCTGTAGGTTCCACCAACTCAAACGTAAGGCTTTTTAAGACCTTAATGGATGAAACTTAAAAATGCCCATATTATGATAAAAAATTTAAATAAAAAAATCACTTTTTCTGGGATTTGGGGTGTTATTTTGTGTCTCTGGTGCTTCCACACGCATACAAACTTGGAAAATTACCATCCATGGTGTTCTGAGTGAGATATGGTTTCTGAATGTGTCCTGCCTTCAGTCTCTGGGTGAGCTGGTCACAATCTGCACGGCTTTCTACGTCACTAGCCAAAACCAGGGGCCTAGGGGACTAACCGTTAGCATGCTAGCGCTAAAACACTGCTACAACACACACAAATTCACCCTCATCTACAAAATAATTTGTATAGAACTACTTCCATGTCCCTGTTCTGCAGGTATTCCACGCAAAGTTGGAAGTGCTCCCTCGTTTAGAAGAAGTCTCCCGGCTAATCCTGCCTTGTACAGGCCGAAGTTGGAGAAACAGCTAGCTAGCTCATGTAGTCCTTACCTAGCTACTGAGCATGTGCGACTGACAACAAAGATATTACAGAAGTTGAGATGTCTCACTCTGTAGCTAAAACAGAGACCTGAACACAGGGTGAAAAGAGGAGCTGCAGCAATGTGCAGAACAACAAAAATATGGTGATTTTTGAAAATTAAACCATGTAAACCTATTCTGATGCAATCTCAAATTACAATTATGAACCTGAAAATGAGCATAATATGGCCACTTTAAGACCTATATCGCGACATAAAACACGTTCAATGTAGCTTGCGTTGGTGATGTAATGTAATGGATGATTATGGTTGTTGTTGACGATGGTCATTGTTAATTATATTGTAATAATAAATAATACATTTAATTTATAATGCACTTTTCATCAGAGATCTCAAAGTGCTACAGGTTAGAAACAAAAAAACTACTTCAACTTTGTAGGCCAATATGCACTTTTTCCTACCCTGTGTAGGTTACATTTGAATTTGAAGGCTTAGAGGTAGCGTTACATGGACGTAGGAAAATCAAGAACATTGGTCCCATACAACGCACATGTATGCTTCCAAGTTATTTTGGGGTAACGTGGTTGAAAGAAACCCATACTTCTGATATAATAAACTTTGAAAACGGGGTCAAATTCGACCCAGCAAGAACGCAAGGGTTAATTACGGTGGCCCTGAAGTGCAAATTATAACAGCAAATAAAAAACGCAACAGCAAATCACAAAACACAACGGCAAATAGGAAAACAAAACGGCAAATAGGAAAACACTTCAACAAATCATAAAGCACAACGGCATTAATTTCTACCTGAAAAGGTTGGGCCTATCTAGCAGAGGATGGACCCTCCTGATTGGACAGAAGGACTGTCTGTCTTTTAACAGACAGTCTGTTAAAAGTAGCCGTTTTTCCGTGTTTTTTCACCTCTCCTTCCTGTTAAAAGACAGACAGTCCGTCTGTCCAATCAGGAGGGTCCGTCCTCTGCTAGATAGGCCCTACTTTTTCCCGGTAGAAGTTAATGCCGTTGTGTTTCATGATTTGTTGACGTGTTTTCATATTTACTGTTGTGTTTTCCTATTTGCCGTTGTGTTTATGATTTGCTGTTGCGTTTTTCTATTTGCTGTTGTGATTTGCACTTCAGGGCCACCGTAGTTAATACATGGCGTTCCGTTTTTTTCTGCTTTTATGTATTCTATTTTCTGATTTGACTGTATGTTTTATTCCCTCTGATGTGACTGCATGTTATGTTTTACTGTTGGGACTTCATGTTAAGCACTTTGGATACCTGCTGGTTGCTGTAAAGTGCTATATAAATAACTGTTGATTGATTTTGAAATATTGATGAGGATTTCAGGCGGCATATTTTTCCCCCAGTAGATCTTCTGGAACATTTTGTAATAAATCCTGTAAAAAAAAAAAAAATCCTGCACAGTGCATGTGTGTGAGGCCACATTAGCATGACGTGTAACAACAATAGCTTTGAGAGGATTATGGTTTCTCAGGGAACAGCAGACGGGGCTCGGTGAAAACATCTCCTCCTCTGTACAGCAGCGTGACACGCGGCGGCTGATAGCAGGCGCCGCTCAGCAGGCTCCGGGCGCTCCCTTTGTCTGAATCAAAGTGTCACGGGCGACACAAACATCACCAAATAACAGCGCCAATCATCGCGTCGTCTCCTGGAGCTTGGGAGACTTCTGCGAGCGTTCCATTCCTCAAAAAAAGCATGACCCACATTTTCACAACGAGGTATGATGCACGCTCAGCAAACAATGCATCGCGCGTCTTGCTGTGACAAACATCAGCGTTCCAAACAAAGGGCTCTGCTTTAACTCTGCTGGAGCTCAACATCAGAATCAGAGATGTAGTGCCAGGTGAGTGGCACTTACTAAGAACGTGATTTGGCTGACGGTGCATTCATAAAAACAACAAGATGAAATAAACTAAGGCGGCACGATATGAGGAAAATGTGCAACAACGTTGCTGAATATCGCGATAACGATATTACTTGCAATAAACAAATGGATATTAAGAGTGAACTAAGATCTCCATTTCTGCTGCTTTTTAAAATCCGACAAACTGCTTGTTGGATTTAAAACAAATGAAAGGAAATCAGTTTCAAAGATTCTTTGACGTACTGCCCTAAAATAAACAAACAATAAATACAGAAACCACACACACACACAGAGAGAGAGAGAGAGAGAGAGAGAGAGACACACACACAGACACACACAGAGACACACAAACACACACACAGATACACACACAGAGACATACACACACACACACACACACACCTTCCAATATTCCTTGCTACCCTTTTCTTTCCATCTTTGCCTCCTTTCTTTCATCCTACTTTGCTTCCCTAAGTACTTCCTTTCTTCTTTCCTTCCCTCCTTACTAACCAACTATTTTGATGAATCGTTTTGAGTCATTTTTCATGAAAAAACAGTGAAACTTGTGTGACGTCAGCTTGTTAAATGGGAATATTGTTCTAGTTTCTTCCCTCCTCTGTGACAGGAAACTGAATATCTTTGAGTTGGGGACAAAACGAGACATTTGAGGACGTCATCTTGGGACTTTGGGAAACACTGATCCACATTTTTCAAAATTTTCTGACATTTTAGAGCCCATGCAACTCATCCATTGATCCAGAAAATAATCCACACATTAATCAACGATGAATATAATCGTTTGGTCGCAGCCCTACTCGTACCGACAAAGAACTCTCTCTCGACGTCTGCCTTCGTGCGACAGCAGCCACGTGCAAAAAACGATTGTTAAAAACATCCGACTGCATCCGTCCCATCGTTTCTTCTCCCCTCCGACTCTCTGCCACTTCCATAAATTATGGAGGGAAGGCTATATTTGGACTCCGTGAAGGGAGAAAGAGAGCAGGGGGTGGGGTGGGGGAAGAGAATCTGGAGAGGCTTTGTTCAGCGCACATGAAAGCAGCACACTCACTCAGGTTCACTTTAACATTCTGTGCACGCTAGTGGCTATTTATTGACAACATGGGGTTGAGAGCTCACTACAGAGACTTGTTGACCAGCCAAAAGATAACACGCACACAGCCAGGGCCAGGTACCGAAGTCCATACTTTTTAGGCTCCGACCCAATTGCCTCTAAAGTATCGAGTATCGAATATCGAATAACGCCTCGTCATTCAATACCCAACTGTCAATACCTAAAGGAGTAAATCTCATCAGCGTCAGGCAGCCAATCAGCGCGCAGCACGCTTCGACCAAGCTCTAGTAAGTTTGTGACTGGCTGTCCCAATGTTGCACGTCGTAGAAAAACTCTACGTTACGCAGAGACGGAGCTCACCTAGTAGGAGCTGGAACAGAAATACAAAGAGTCGTCCCTAATGTGGAATGTAGAGGACCACTTTGGAGTTCTAATGCACGCTGCTGATTTAATGAAATAAGTATGGGTTGGTAGCCCGGGAAAACCCTGACCAACTTCCAGCAAACTTGAGATTTGCTCTGCAAGTCTGTCTGACCAAGAGCCCATTCAAACCCATTTCCAATTTTTTTTGTATGTATGTATGTATGGTCTATTTTGCTGTGTAATTAATGTTTGTCACCCTAAATGACGGATTAAACGAATGTTGACTTAAGGCGTCCTGAGGAAGGCAGGCTGCACAATTAATCGCAATGTTATTGAAATCACAATATGGACTAGTGCAATACTCAAATCGCAGGGAAGCGGTCACGGAAGGCTTGTATCATGTGGATGCGCCAGCCAGTGTTGTTGTAATTACTTAGAATTCCTCCTGGGGGCAGCAGAAACTACGCACTTTAGCTTTAAGCAGTGTTTCCTTTAGGATTTTTTTTTAGCAGTGGGGGCACGTCTGTCCGAACAATAACCCTCCCCCCCCGTTGTGATTGAACTGTATTTTTTGAAGAATTATAGGGCACTTAACATCTAGTTAACAACTTAACAACAGGTCTACAAAATGAATTAGAACAGACCCACCGCAGGGACATTTTTTGGTGGAGCCGTTCGTTTAATAGTCGATTCGGAATAAAGCGAACGTTTTGACAATGAACTACATCAACACAACAGTATGTTGGGTTAAACTGGACGGTCCCAATAACCTCTGAATTTTCTGCATTTTTTATACAGCCCTATTTCTGATACCGTGGTGGTAGAAATTCTGCCATGGCGGGCCGCCACCACAAAATCAACATAGAGGAAACACTGGGTTTAAGTATTGTGGTGCTGCAGAGACGTCCCAGCCTACAAACCCTATCCTACAGACTAAAGAAATAAATCTTTGTTTTGTAAAGGTCCTCACAAAAATCACACTATCATTAAAATTTTTATATTTTTCAATGAAAATTAGAATAATGATACAAAGATGACATTCTCTCCAATATCGTGATTCACAACACAATGGCAATATCAGTCAAAAATAATCGCAGTTAGATATTTTCTTCATATTGTGCAGCCCTAAGGCAGGCACAAAGAAGATAACCAAAATCCAAAAACCACTAGAAAAACCCAGAAGACACCAAAGGGAATAAACTTCCAGGACGAAGCGACGCAGGGGAGGAGAGACGACAAACCGAACGGAGACAAAGAAAGCACATAGACTGATTACACGAGGTAACAACGGGGGTAACGAGGGACAGGCGACGCGAGGGCTGAAGAACAGGTGGAACACAGCAGGGCAGGGCAGACGATCCCAAACGCGGGAAAATACATACAAGGCCGGAAGTAAAACGAGACAAGACGCAGGAGAAACAGACACTACAAAGTAAAACAGGAAACTAGAGCATGAAACAAACAAGTAAAAACACAGCTACAGCTTATCCGTTTCCAGCGAAACGGCGAAAGCAGAAGATCCATGTCCATGTTCTTCTAAATGTCAGACTGACTGACTGACTTGTGACATGCATTCTTCTTAGAAAACAAGCTCATGATGATATATTATTCAACTTTTGTTTTTGTTAAAGAAGGAAAAGGAAATCCCAATACTCATTACTATCTAAACTGAATAAATCAAAAATCGCAACCGCATATCGTGAAAGAATCGGATCGGGACAAAAGCATATCATCCCAGCCCTGATAATTAGCAGCCAGTAAACCATCCATTAATGTTGCTTTTAATGAGGACGTTGGACCCGACACCCTCCGCCTCTTTCCTCCGCCTAAAAGCCCACCAGCGGAGGAACACACTTTCAGCCCCTCGCAGCGGAGCTCTGCGGACGCAAAGAAACCTCCATCTATCTCAACCACACAAAAAAGATGGAAACAATTCAACCTGATGGAACAATTACACCTTAGTTGGTAATTAGGACATGTATGCACAGTGTGTGGGGACGGCAGCTGGACGCGTTCAAATTCAGTTTGCGTCCGTCTGAAACCAAAAAGAACCAGGTATACAGCGAGGGAGGATTCTCAATTAAGCCGATCCAGTTCACTAACTAACTCGTGAATCTTTTATTCCCCGGTCCCTCCTTACAGGGTACAGGAAGGATGGGTATTACTTTCATATCGAGGGGAGGGGAAGGGGAGAGGGGTGAGGCAAGGTGAGAGAAAAAACATCATAATGAGCATGAAAACATCCAGAGGAGCGCATGACGGAACGTAAAGGAGGGAGGGATGCTCCTAGATCCATTCCTGTACATCCAGCGAGCACAAAGGCTTGGACACATAGACGCACACATTCATCCCTGACATCCCGCACTTTCTTCTAAACAGTGTTGTGGGCTTTTTGGGGGGGATGTTGGGTAGATCCTACCTTTACAATCAGCGTCTGCTCCTCTCCGTACACGGAAACGACCCAGAACAAAATGGGAAAGTAGCAGGTTTTCCAGCAGAATCCCGGGAGCCCCGCTTTCCTCCTCCGTCTCGCTCCTCCGCCGCCGCCGCCTCCTCCAGTCGCCATGGCTGTGTCCCCGAAATCCCCCCCCTCCTCCTCGGCTTCCCTCCGGTGTTTTCCAGGCTCCTGCTTCGCTTTGTTTACCGGAGGAAACGGATGGTGCGCTCGCGCTTCATCCCGTCTGTTCGGTGACTGCCGCGTTGTGTTGTCCTGTCTCTCCTCTCTTCTCTTCTCTCTTCTCTCTCTCTCTCTCTCTCTCTGTGCAGACGCGCTATTGGTTTCCTACACTTGACGAGTGGCCATTGCGCATGCTCATTAAGGTGCAGCGGAACAGCTGGGGAAGCCTGGCTACGAGAGAGAGAGAGGAGAGAGAGAGAGAGAGAGAGAGAGAGTGATGTGATGGATGTTGTTGCAGTAGCGCTTTGTCAACACCAGGAGCGCTACAGATGCAGTTAGACATCTGTCTCAATGCATTTCTTCTTTAAGCAGGTGACAAACATGAATGAAACAGGAATCACTATTAAAAGAGGTACGATACACAGTGCCTACGTTATCAGTCTGATGCACTAAACAACAACCTTGTTACTGAAAAACACTTACATTTACTAAATTTTTTTTTTTAAACCTTACGTACTCCCTGCAGTACTCCAGAGTACCTGTAAAGGGTACGCATACCTCCATTTGAGAAACACCGATCTATAGCATCAGGAGTTGTGGACTGCTATTCAGTCCTTCCAGAAAAATGTTTTTTTTTGTGATTATTGTGGGCAAAAATCCTTGATTATGCGGCACGTTTTCTTAAAAAATGCAATGGAATATGCGGGATATTTATGCAATTTTATGCGATGAAATTGCGGGAACTTGCAAAAACTGCGGGAACTTGCAAAAACTGCAGATTCCCCAGCCCCCCCCCCCAACACCCTGCTTTTCAATGATGTTCACGTCGCGTAATTACGTCACTTCATAACGTTCCCATGGCAACAGGGGAAAATGGCTGCTCTTGTGTGAAGTAAACGCAACATTTTTCAACTTTCTGCTAAGATATATTATGTGACTTTTTTGCAACGAAAATAAGAGGATTATGAAATCATGCAAGCCCCGCATATTTTGCGCGGAAATCGTCAATTTATGCGGCGAAAGTGCGGCGTATTTGAAAATATGCGGACTTTGGCTCATTATGCATTGAATTTTCTGGAGGGACTGGCTGTTAGGACTGTGCCAGTCTGACACCAGGTATCAGCAGGTTCGGTCAGGTTCAGTCTTAATTTCTATCATTGTACACAGGCTCGGGCCGGGCCGGGCTGGGCCGAGCGTGGTCCGCGTTGCGTTGTAAATGAGCGGTCAGGTCCTGCGTTTTGATTAGCGCAAAAATGGATGTTGAGGAAGTGAAATGGAGGCTGGCCTCTGGAGGACTTATTTTATTTCTTTGTTCCAACTTCCAAGTGGCCTATAACCTACGTTAGTCATGAATAAATGATGTTAAAAAATGTATAAATGACTCATTCTTGACAAAAAGGCAAAAGAGCTGTGTGCGTGCGCACATTTGAATAATGTCGGGCTGTAAGCGGGTTCGGGCTTTTAAAAAGCTGTCAATCAAAATGTACTTGTCGGGCTTTGGTTTTTACAAAAGTCAAAGAAAAGAAAATAATACATGTATTGATTCTAATGCCAACATTTCATTTAGACTCAAGTTGAAGGAACTGTAGGGTGATGTGAAATGGTTCGGGTGGAGTGAGGGTGATAGGGATATGGAGTGATGCATAAGAAGGCAGGGTTTGATGCAACACCAGTGGTATGTTATGTTCTCATCCTTCAAGGTGAAACATGATTCATGTTTGTGTGCTGCATAAAGGGATAACAAAGAGATAATACAATTAGACAGTGGTCAATCAACACATAAATGAAACAAGTTGTACAAATGAACAAAGGAGATGTGAGTTTACTACTCACAACGGTACAGGCTTTAAAAGATAATCCAAACAAACAATCTTTCCACATGGCTCATGGCACATATCTGGCAAACGAAGGAATCCAGTCAGCAGTTCACAGGTTAGCAAAGTGACAGCAAATCATGACAAGGCATAAAAAACACAATCGAAATGATGAAGACGCACACAGGATGTAATGGAGAGCTGGCAGAGAGTGGAAAGGATGAGCCAAAGGATTCACAAACAAGTCATAGTCAAAAGGTGAGGTGGGCGTGGTCAGGTGGCAGGTGGCAAAAGTATCCTCCTGTTTCCGACTGGCAGATTCAACACATTCATTCCCAAAGTGAATTGAAAAAACAAAAATTGAATGGAAAAGAAATGCAATGGAGTCTTTTCACAAGTATTCTGTCTTCTCTCCTGAGCTTGGCAAATAAAATCTGCTACAAAAAAAAGTTTCCTTTCTCGAAGCACCACTCATTCAGGCAGAAGAAATCATCCCAATACTTTATTTAAAGATGCATTAGGTAAGTCTTATAAAACTAACTTTCTGTCACATTTGCTGAAACTGACCCTATGTTCCAGTAGAACTACATGAATTATGTAATATAAAAAAAATCCAGCTCCTCTGGCACCACCTACAGCCTGTACTGTGATTAGTTCTGTCAACCTCCGTTGTGTGGGAGGGGCTTAGGAGACGGTTTGGGCTGCAGCAGAAAGGGGGGAGGGACTGAGAAGTTGTCGATGTTCAAATTTGTTGGCAAAGTCCTGGATCTTCACAGTCTTACCTACAGCAGCTTTAAGTACAAATTACATCCCTTATGTCCTTCAAAAACAGGAAAATAAAATCAGTTTTAGCCAACTCATATAATAAACAACATACCGATGTGCCGGTGATTATGTTGGAAATTAAATTCCGTCCATCTAGAGCACTGGTTCTCAAGCTTTTTGAATAATGTTCCCCCTTTGAACAGTTTTTTTTAAGCCATGTACCCCATGACCAGCGCAAATAATTTTTGGTAGAAAAAAAAGTCTATATAAAGAGGAAGAATACAGCAATGTCAGAGATAGATTTACTAAACAACAGCCTTGGACCTGGAAAACATTTAAATGCTGATGGAAAAAGAAGACAAAAACTTGGAAAAAGACGGTAGGAAGAAGGAAGTAAGGCAAGAATAGGTCGAAAATAATAATAAAAACTTAGAAAAAAGAGACACAAACTTCAAAAAAGCAATAAAAACTTTGAAAAAAAATCACAGTAGAAAGAAGGAAGGCAAAACTAGCGCGACAAAAGTGACCAAAAATTCCCAAAAGCGACAAACTTCGAAAAAAGTGACAAAAACTTTGAAAAAAGCAGAAAAAAAACTTTGAAGAAAAAAAGACAGTAGAAAAAAGTAAGGAAGAAAGGCAAGAATAGGTCAAAACAAACGACAAAAACTTCAAAAGACCAAAAAAAATAAAAAATGTCACGTACCCCCTGCAGTCCTCCAAAGTACCCCTAGGGGTACACGTACCCCCATTTGAGAAACACTGATCTAGACCACTGATCTATCCTAAAGAGTGAGAGAAAGAGGCATATAGGGAGAAGAGATTCATAATTCAGAGAAACCCCAGCACACCACATGCACTTTTACTTTAAAATAGCTGCTGAAGCAGGAAATTAATTGAATGACAGCCTGTTGACGAGCACTCTGACAGTCTCAACCATGTAATCAAATCTTTTTTCAAAGAGTTTCAGCACTGTAGAAGCAGAAATGTCTCAGAGGAGTTAGCAGTCGCTGTTTGCGTCATTCCAAGGCAGTTTTCTTTCCACCTGGTGACAGGCTCTTACATTATGAATGAGTAAGAATTGATTCAGAAGTCAGTCTTGTCCTCAGGTGCCCTCGCAGGCTCATGTTATACATGTTAAAATACATGTCTGTGCTACATGTCTGTAGGGAAAGAGATGCCTCGTTGTTTTTACCTTCACACGGAAGTATTTCATATGTTGAAAAGATACAAAAAGAAGCAGATAAATGGAGAAAAGGAAAATGAATGCAACAGAAAGGAGGAGTATAAGACGGGAGATGGAGAGGAGCAGAGAAGTGAAGATAAGAATATTTTGTTTTGCTAACTTTAGATATTTAAACAGCTTAAAGACATATTTAGCATTACGAAAATCTGTTTTTTTTTTTAATGCGGTCACAAACGTTAGCTTATCTGTGTTGCCAGGAGACTGTCCTCCCCAAAAAATGCTCCCAGACGTTGTTTTTTCTAGAAGCAAAATACGTTTTTCATGCCATTTCCACCGGCTGACAGTTTGTAATGTAGAAATAAAATGGATTGTGGATCATTTTATTTTGCTGTTGAAACAGGAGACATCTCTTACGTTCTAAAACCAGCCTCTGGACACTCGACCAGCTGACTTCTCTATTGGCTGTTGAAACAGGAGACGTCTCTTACGTTTGTTGGGAATGTCCAAAATAAGGCCCAGAGGCTGGTCAAATCTGAGTCCTATTAATTAATTCCCGCGTCTTCTTTTATGGACTTATGTTCACTCTACACAAAGATCAATCAGAGAAGATGAGTTCAGTCAACCAAGTTTACTGAGACCAGCATAAGAGTTACAACACAGCTGTGGGTTCACAAAACAGAGACTAAGTTTCCCTAGCAACAGACATAAAGTCAAGGCTCGGTCCACCAAGATCTCGTCCGAAGTGAGCCCCTTCTTCTCCTTTCCCTAATCTTTTATTGTCTTCCTGCAGGGCGGTGTCTGCTTGTCTCTAGGCAGACTGTCATCTTTCACAACACATGCCAGGGTTCAGGCCATCTGTGTTGCATAGCTTCCTTTTCTTAGACACATTCCCTGTTTAGTTTTTTACCAAACTGTCTGGTTCATAGCCTTCCGTACCATATAAGGCTTACTCTGTTTTAAAGACTTAAGCTTAACCTTTTGTGCATCAGAGTTCTTCTTTGTGTGGAGAATGCAAATGTGCCTCACCCGGAGTACTTTTAACCACTTCCTCAATGACTGCACACAGCTCTTTTGCAATGAGCACAGTGTAACTTGAATTGTTAATATTCAACACATTCTAAAACCAGCCTCTGGATACTCGACCAGCTGAGTTGCAGCAACACCATCAGCTGGTTTGAGTCGAGCTGAGACGGGCTGGTTCAGACCGCTGCAACTTTAGCCGTGCGCGGTTTTCCAAAACTGTTCATCTCGTCGCGAATCTTTGGTCTGCTCTGGGCTTAAGTTAGGGCGTCTCAGTTCCAAACTGTCTCTGCGCCAACCGTAGTCCTTACCCACAATCCTCCCTGCTCACTCTCACTCACAATGTGTGAATAAACACCATCTGAGAAGAGCAGGCAGCCAATAGCCCCACAGATCCATCTCTTGCTCTTATTAATCATAAATCCTCTCCGCTCTGATGCTCGGCTCTCCTTCCCTGCACTCTCCACCTCCTCCTTCTCTTGCTGTCCACCTCCGCAACACTTCATTACCACTTTGCATTCATCGTCATCTGCCAGCTCAATAAACCAGTTGCAAGACTTTTCACGCATTCCATAATGTCTTTGTCTCTCTTCTGTTACCCTTATCTTCTTGACACAAAAAATAGAAATTAGTGATTTGTGTTGAGTTTAAAACAGTTAAACAATGCTGATCTTTGATATCAATGTACTTTTATGTTTTGATGTATTCACAATGTACTCTGTAGCTTGCTGTGCTAATTAGATCATGCCTTTCACTTAGCATGTAGGCGGAATCTCTTTGTCACACGGCAGGAAGAAACCTTTTGTCTATCCGTCTTGCAGCCAACCCCTGATGGCGTGCAGACTAGATTAAAACAAAAGAACGTTTATTCCTGTAGCTTTAAAATAATTGACACCCACAAGGTAGGACCTTTCATCTATGTCCGAGAGTAACATCAAACATCCATTATGTTAGAGGTATGCCTCCTTATTAGGGTGACGAAGAAAACCAATGAGATACGCCCAACATGCCACCATGCCATTGAAGGACCAATGGGAATGGTTTTAATCCCTGTGGGGAATAGGAACCGCCCACATGTCCAGGAGAATATAGGCAGAGGTGGGTAGAGTAGCCAAAAATTGTACTCAAGTAAAAGTACTGTTACTTCAGAATAATATGACTCAAGTAAAAGTAACAAGTAGTCATCCAAATAATTACTTGAGTAAGAGTAAAAAAGTACTTGGGGAAAAAACTACTCAAGTACTGAGTAACTGTTGAGTAACGTCTGATTTATTTTTTACACAAGCATTTAATCAGACAGACAAAAATACACAATAATCATCTTTAGGCAAATTATAGTTCATCCAATCAATAAAATTAATTAAAATTAATTAATTAATTACAAAATAGCTTAAATTAAAATAATCCAGGTAAATTCAAGTACTTAAAAAATAAAATCAATAAAATAATAATACATAAAAAATAAATAAGCACAAGTAACACAAATTTCCAAACCTTTATATTTTTTTTTACCAGGCTCTGCAGGCAGAACTAAAACAAGTTATTGTAGCTGCTGTTTGGCACTTTTACTAAGGTAACCATGCTTTCATTATGAGGCCAGAGGCCTGTACTACGAAGCAAGATTTGGGGTTAACGAGGTAACTTCAGGTTCAACCCAGGGTTTTCTGTATCACGAAGGTGGATCACTTGATACCGGGTTTAATCGCCGTGGTAACTTCTGCTGGACGCCTAACCTGGTCGGGAGCAGGTTATGTTGGAGATCAGAGATCAACCGGTGTAAAAGCTAGCCTCTACGTTAGTTTAGCTAACAGCTAATTCGGCTAACCACTAGCTGACAGCTAGATTCAGTCTAAAATAACGTTAAGTCAAACGTAATGGGAAAAACTTGGTTACAGCTAAATTAAGACTTTACAGTAATAACAATAAAGACAAATATTGAGTGATTGTATTATAAATGAGCACAAGTAAAGTAGAACTGACGTAACAGCTGTTATATATGTTAACGTTTATTTTCAAGTTTTATTTTGAGGGTCTTTTAAAGTTATTACATGCTGTCTCAGCTAGCGGTTAGCCGAATTAGCTGTTAGCTAAACTAACGTTAGCTTGACTGTCGACCGGAAGCGTGGAACAGATCGTGCAGTGTCGTAAATCCTTGTACAACAGCGCATGCGCGAACATTTCGCGCATGTGCAGAATGGATCGCGCATGTGCAGAACGGCTTGTGTACCGACAGTTAGAATATTTAGCTAACAGTTAAAATAGTTAGCTAACTATTTCAACCATTAGCTAACTATTGAAAAAGTTAGCTAACAGTTAAAATATTTAGCCAACTGTTGAAATACTTAGCTAACGGGTTAAAATAGTTAGCTAACTGTTAAAATACTTAGCTAACGGTTAAAATACTTAGCTAAATGTTGAAAAAGTTAGTTAACAGTTTTAATATTTATCGGTTAAACAAGTTAGCACAAAAAACAATATCCACCTTTATATAAAGAACAGTTTTACATTCAGAGAATACGTTGGGAATCGATGAAGGGGTACGTGAGTTCACCTGACGCGCTGTGGAGGAACCTCAGACCAAAAAGGTCGGGAACCACTGATTAACATCTATTTTAGCTCTCCTTTGCTGCTAACGCTTCTGTCCTTTAGCACCCCATCCCTTTTTTCTTCTCTCATTAAGTGCTCATACTCCTCCTCACTCTTTCCTGGTTGCTCCTCTCTCGTCTCTGTTTTTAATTTTTTTTTTTTCAGCCAGTCAGATAAACAATTCACACCTCCCTCTCCCTTCTGTTCAGTTATAACAGCTTCTAATATATGGGTTTCTGACCCACTTTTCAGCAGCTGACATGTTCTGTTCTGGTCCAGTACTGAGACTCCTTCTGTTCTGTAGCCTTTAGCGTCAACAGACATTTACTCCGAATGTAACGGACCTATCGAGTGAACATATGCGAGTATCTAATGAACGTATACAGAACTGCACTGCACACACACACATTTAAACTGGCTATAATCTCAATATATCTATACAGGGATTTCCCTGCCATTACAAGGTTAGGTGCAGCACCCGAGACGTTTTGGGCAGCACTTAAGCCGAGTTAATGTAACTAAAAGACTTAGGACTTGTTAGGTTTTGTCTTAAAGCTTCTTGAGAGTTGATGAGTTGATCTCATCTAGCTTTTCCAGAGTTTTAGACACAGATAAGGTGATAATAATGGTCCAAAATAATGTGAGAAAGGGATGCAAAACTACCACAAAGGGACACAAAGCGACTACAAAGAAAAGCCTCCGATCGCGTAAAATACAGATGCTTGGTCAGGCGCCTTGGTCGGCACTATTTTGCATCACTTTGGACGCTCTGGCTCAGGACATACGTTTCAGTGACACAAAGGACAATAACGAGACATGAGACCTGGTGAAAGTCCTGTGTTGTTTTACCCATCCGCCCGCTCAACCTGCCTCCTTACGCAGAATTTTGGGCTTTCATAATAATCGCTACCGTTGTCTCTCTTCATACTACGTTATCTTACAGCGCCGCGGTCGAACTGCTGCTCTGCCCGGTGCATTCCATGCTGCCCCACAAAGGCTAAGTGCAGTAACTACGAAAACAAAGAAACTGAGAAAAAGGCATTTAAAGTTTGGATAACAGCCAGTCAAACATGTTATGGGTAGATTAGTGGTAATGCATTTATGTAAAGCCTTCTTAGGAAGACATTTTTCTATAGATAAAAAAATGACCACTGATGTGACCTTTGACCCCTAAAATGCAGATACTGCACTCTGCCTTTGGATGACCTTAAACAACTAAAACACTATTGCAAAGGCAAAGTGCAGTATCTACAAAGTCAATGTCTTCATGCAACTTTCTTGTTGTGTTTCTTACATGTTTCTTTAAAAAAAAATAGCTTTAATAGCTTTATTGATGTTTGCAAGTTGTAATGTTGAAATTGCTCACTAATAAGGCTCGTGATTAAGAATAATTTTTTATCACAATGCCCCTTTCATCACAAAGAGAATTTACTCAGTAAGAAATTGACTTTGAAGAAGTTGTCTTCATTATCATAATTTCCCTAAGCATCATTACCATTTTACACAATAAATAAATATTGATATGTTGGGTTTCATTAACATTTTCATTTTCATTAAAAAGTAATTCATTACAGAACATGGTTGCTTTAAAAACAGTACTCAAAAATTCACAAAATTAAAAACAATTGAACAAGCAAGTAGTGTGTGTGTGTGTGTGTGTGTGTGTGTGTGTGTGTGTGTGTGTGTGTCCAGATAGCCGCCAGAAAAGAGAGGGTAATTGAAAACGCTCGTCAGGACAGTTTCTTTTCTGGAATGGTCAGGCCTGGAGATTAAAGAAACAAAATATGCTTTTGGAGGAGGATTGGAGGGAATCAGTGATAATGTCCAGTGTTCACAGTAGGTGAAAGGACAAAACCTATACGTGTATATTCTCTTCATGAGACATACACTTATCTTGGACACAAAATTAACATTGCAGGAGAATGGAAGGAGCAAGTAGAGTTTACATACAGGGTGGTTACATAAACTACCACTACCACTGACTATGAAGTTGGAGGCTATTAGACAAGTGGCGCTGTCTGAAGTGCAACATGTTCTATGAGAGGCCAGTATAGGAGGTAATTCATACTTCTGTCTTACACACGCTATCATAATCTTGCATATACACCACTATACTCATACACACACACTATTATAATCATTTTACATGTATTTATGAGAGGGTATAGTTGTGTATGTGAGAGAGTATAGTAGTGTGTGTGTGTGAGAGTATAGTAGTGTGTGTGAGAGAGTATAGTAGTGTATGTGAGAGAGTATAGTAGTGTATGTGAGAGAGTATAGTAGTGTATGTGAGAGAGTATAGTAGTGTATGTGAGAGAGTATAGTAGTGTATGTGAGAGAGTATAGTAGTGTATGTGAGAGAGTATAGTAGTGTATGTGAGAGAGTATAGTAGTGTATGTGAGAGAGTATAGTAGTGTATGTGAGAGAGTTTAGTAGTGTGTGTGAGAGAGTATAGTTGAAAAGGAAGTTGGTTTGATCAATCAGGAAGACAGTTTAAATTCTCACTTCCTCATTGGCTAAGGGCCATTTTAATTTTCATTATCTGGTGGGCTTGCTGCTTTGAGTACAGCTAGCACCAACTCAGAGAACATTTAATCAAGCAGAGCTTTAAGGAAAAACAACCTTTTGGACAAAACATTTATTCTTATTTTATTTAGTTTTTTTCAAGTCGTTATTGTTTGTGGAAGTATATGGTTATGAGGACATTGCTATTTTTTCACTGATACACTGTGGTGTGTTAGAGAATTGTGAGGTAAACACAATTTGGGCCATAAAGTGTATTTTGGAAAGATAATTTTGACTCAATGGTATACTCTGACATTCTTTCTTGCTCTTGATTAACCAGCAGTTGAAGAGGATGCCAATCAGGGAAGCTTTGGTGTAGAGCTAGTCTTTGTCCAACACGCCGGACCTTAATTTCTATCTTTTACACGGTTGTCGGGTTGCTTAACAGTGCAGAGGCAATGCAGAAATTTTAGTTAGAGTGAAACGCTGAATGTAGACCGCCAAGACATTTTGAGACTTCATTTGTTGTTCCAGAAAATGACTTTATTTTCAATTACAGTTATGACAGATTCGTGTGCCACTATCATTCAATTTTGAGCCTAGTGAACTCTATCAGTAGCAACTTCAAGTGTCAAGAAATTAATAAAGGTTAATAAAGGCCATTGACAAGTTTCTTTTCAGTCAAATGATTATTCCATTTTCAATTGTTTAAACAAGACATTAATAATGTATTAGGAAATGGTGAGTTATTGACAACGATCCTCTTCAATTTAGTCAAGTTCAACAGGCAACAGATTTTAATAATGTATATTAAGGAGTTCTTGGAAGTCATTCCTGACCAAATCCCTGAGTGTTTTTAATGCAAAATCCATAGTTTCCTTAAAATCCTCGAATTTTTTCAGGACTGGCAACCGCAGGCAGTTAATGCATGTGTTTGCGGTGGGTAAATGACGGCCTTGTCTGAGGGGCAGCTCATGGAGAAAAACCACTGAAGGTAGTGGGGAGAAGCCCAGGGGTGGAATATCGTTTGCTCCCGTCGCAAAAGCCAGGATACCCCCAAGTTGCAAGGGTTCCTCTTGCTCTGAAAAAGAAATACACCAAAGAACACCAAAAAATAAATTAAACCTAGCATGTAGAAAACTTTTAAAAAGGAGGGAAAGACAAAGACAGACAGAAGGGCATATGAAAAGATTTTTATTCCATAACTAGCAATAATACTTACCCTCAACATCCAGCAGGTAGTCCCTCCAAAATGCAACCACACATTCCTCTGCCCTTCTTTTGTTCCTGCCCACTGCTGACAGTTCTAGTACATCCGCTGTGAGTGGGGATGGCTCGTGACAAAACAGCGGTCTGAAAGCATCTGGGTGCATTCTTATTGCATCAAGAACACCAAGGGTCTTCATCCCCTCCCTGAACCTGTCAAAATGTATCATGAGAAGATACAAATATAATTTTTCAAATTGGATAAATTATCACACAGCACATGAAAGGGATGACTTATAAGACAGTTCAGTTTTTGATTATGCAAAAGGCCCCTTGTCTTTGACCACTATCTAAAAACGTGATGTTCTTTACGTTTTTAAGATTTTAAGATTTTATATGATACATGCAAGCCTTTATTGAGTGTTTGGTTGTACACTGGCTTTTAAAATATGTTAAATCTTTCATTATTCTTAAACCTTGTAAGGTGTTCAGGTCTGTGGGACCCGTTGTCCCACAAATGATGCTATTTATTATGTTTTGTAACTCAAACTCATTGGCCTTGGCTCATTTTCTTTGAAGAACATAAAAATAACTTATTTTCAATTAGTGTACACGTACACCCCCCTACACATAACTAATACAAATGAGGTGTTCGTCTACTGGACCCAAGTGTAATAATTGTAGGTGCTGTGAAACTTTGTACCTGCTATTCTCCACACAAAGTTACAAAATTGTTACATTTCAAGTACTTTCACCTGTTCTGATAATGTCTGATGATAATGAATGAAAAATCTTGTTTCCATTTTTTTTTTTTTTACCTTTTTATAATTGAATTTCCTTGTTTACTCACAAAATCATGATCATATGATCTCACAGGAGTAAATGCAATATGAACCATAAATTGTATATATCATTGGTATGAGTTAAGTAAACCTTTTCATAATTTTTTATGCTGTATTGATTTAAAACTATATTGGTGGGTCCACCAGACCGGGAACATTGGCTGTGGAACAAAAATATGCACCTTAGAAGGGTTAATTTTGTTTTGCTAAAAATGAGTGACACAAACCTTTAGTGCTCCACTAACTCGATGCCACTGCATTATCCTCCACCAGGATCTTTGTCTTCTATGCGTTTCAAAGCTTAGCACCCACATTCGTATTAATTGTATATTCCACAAATTGTTTAAACAAACTGTTCTTTACTGGAGGCCCCTGTATGTGATGATGAATTAGGTGATGCATATTTATATGATGCATCTTTATTTACCCTTAACACGTGTTATTTAGCACTGCCAACCGTCACATATGAGTAGAACCACACAATTGCAGAAATATCAAGTGCTTCACCACACTAATCGGCTCTCAAGTTTTGACGGCAAAGTGACATTCTAAAATCTTACTTGAGAGCCTCTTGTAGTATTTAGATTATTATTCACTGTAATAAACTATGTAACATGTATATTGCATCGTTACTAATAATAATAATACATTTTATTTATATAGCCTTTTCATGGTACTCAAAGACACACACACTATATCGTCACCCAGTCAGATGATTGCAACTCAGCTGCTAGCTAGCCAGCCGATGGAGACCGAGCATTCTTATTTAACCTATCTTTGCTGTAAAACCACTCTCTCTTACCCAAAGATAGGTGAAATAATAAATGCAGACCTACATTGCAATAAGCTGCGCACTGAATAGCAAATTACAATGTGTTTGAATTTAATAACAGGGCGCAGCAATGGGTATTACAATTACCAGTATGCTTCCATAACTCGCTGCTAGCTGCTACTTTTCTCCTAGTCAAATATGTACATTGTACAGTAAATAAACTGTGTTTATCAATCAATACACTTATGAACAATTTCAACTTACCTCTTCCTGGATTTCACGACGATCCACCACCTGTCTCGTCTGGTAACGGGGTCCCCGTGTTCCATTGAGCTAGCTGGTGCGTGCTAGCCGGAGCCAGCACTTTTGCAGTTCCCCCTGTAATCTCACTCGATCAGAACGTGGACTTAATTTATTCGAGCTCGTTGACAATAGCTCACCATTCCTAAATTATTATTTAGAAGACCCACAGCCAGTTGCTTTCTCCTACAGCTCCACTCACATTATATACGGCGAATTTGACCGTCATACCTTCTTCTTTGTCACATCGGGTTACTCCCCTTCAATTTTTAACACCCAAACTATTCCAATACCCTACACTTACACACATCACATCTAACTCCCATACTACTATACTCCCACATACACTACTATACTCTCCAAACTATATTTCCAACTACTATCCCACATATAATCATATACTCTATACTCTACATAACTACTATATACTCTCACATACACTACTATCCCACATATACTACTATACTCTCTCACATATCTACTATACTATCTCACATACAATGCTATACTCTCACACACACACTACTATACTCTCTCACATACACTATACCCTCTCATACATACATAAGGTTATATAGTGTGTGTGTTATAGTGGTGTATATGCAGATAGATAGTGGCAGGTAGAATTACCTCCTATAACCTCTCATAATGTTCTCTAACGTTCATATTAAACAGAAAGTGCTAATTGAAATGAATAACAAAACAGTAAGCTTAGTGCAAAAGTGGTTTGGACTTAACACACACAGCACCAGCGACATTATTTTCCCATTGTGAGGGAGCTGGCTAGATCCTCCCTGTTCCTGGTTTTAAGGAGACACAAGGTCCCACTAGCCAGGGAGTCAGAGCCCCACTTACTTGGATTCAAAGAAATCCCAGTGGGAAACTTGACACCCAATCTGCTGGTTTTGGGGTCTGGTCAGATTGGCTGGATTTGAACGACCTTTGTGTTCAAACAGGAGTATCACCGGAGTGGGAGCGGACTGACGCTGAGACCGTGAGGGTCTCAGAGGACACATAGCCACATACATACATACATACGGGCGGCTGTGGCTCAGTGGTAGCGTGGTCGTCTGCCAATCGGACGGTTGGGAGTTCGATCCCTGCAGTCCCATGTCGAAGTGTCCTTGGGCAAGACTCTGAACCCCGAGTTGCCCCTGATGAGCAGGTGGCACCTTGTACGCCACAGCGTATGAATGTGTGTGAATGGTGAATGGTTCCTGTACTATGTAAAAGCGCTTTGAGTAGTCGTTAAGACTAGAAAAGCGCTATATGAAAACAGTCCATTTACATACAGCCACATACTGTGGTAACATCTACAGGTGCCCGGTGCCTCTTATGGACAATAACAACTTTACTTTCTTTACTTTACTTTACTTTACTTCCTTTAAGTAAAGTTAAATAAATAAATAATTAATAACAAATAAATAACAATAATAAATTGCAGAGGTATAAATTGCCTCTGTGTTCTTGTGGTGGTTGTTATACTGTATTGCCAATGACAGTAGCTATCAGTCTATCATTTTTTGGATGATAGGCCAAAGTTGTTAAAAACGTTGTCTTACAGACTTCCTGTTGCTGGCCGAGGTCATTATTCAGATGGTAGCTGAGTGACCTGGTTCGTCTGCTAGGAATAGCTGAGGTGTGGCGCACGGTCTGGCGCTGTGAGACCATGTGGAAAATAAAGTTCTTATCTCACTGTAGGCCATATTCCAATAGCCTGTAAATATCTGTCTCCTTTGATCCTCTGTAATTTTTGTAATGCATTTCTTCCTTCATATTGGACCACAAGACTTTCCCAACCTTACTATGTTCACCTTCAGCTGCGGACTGCTCTTGAAAAATGATTTGGGCGCTGTGATTGATATTATCACCATCTTCATCATTATCACCCCCATCCTCTGGTACATAGGTAGCATCCCTCTCATCATCCTCATCACTGTCATTAGCACTCATCACCATGTCCTCATCCTTTTCGTTCATTTGCACATGGTCTTGACAGTTTCCGGAGGAGCTATTATCTTCCCCTCCTCAGTGAATCTGCCTGCTCTAAAGAAGAATGATGCAAACAAACAACCCCTCCAGATAAACTTTTCTCATCCTCTCCTCTTCACTATCTGCTTCTGCTTCAGTGATTTTTGGAGCAGTTTCCTCATACTTCCCTGAAATAATTAATAAAAGATGAATGTGATTTTCTTATAATTAGTATCCTAATCAAGTAACCTATTCCACTTTTTTATATTTTAAAATGACCATAAATACTTTCCTAACATGTATGCTTCTTGTCTTTGTAGCCTTACATCTAGGATATTCTCAGACTTTTACATTTTCTATCATGCTGTCTACTCTCATTAAGCTATAAAAATCATTAAAATAAAGAAATCATCTTAGCTATCTGTGACTGATTGAAAAAACTGATTGGCAAAATGGACTGACAACAGAAAAACAGATCATAGGCTAATGCTTAAACTAATATGACACCAACACAAGTTAAATTGCCCAGTTATGTTTAATTCATGTATTATTTAACTAAAAGCTATAATCATACAGCATCTGTCTTGTCACAGGGTTGCCAATTTAAGGCTGACATGGCATGGTTTTTGTTTTTTTTCACTTTAACATCAGCAGGGTTTGAGTTATAATCTGAGCTTCGTGGGGTTCTCTAATATAGCCTACTAACTAACGTTACCGGTGGAGATAAATAAATAAATAAATTGGGGCTCAGATTGTGAGGACACACTTTGAGCATGAAAACAAGGTGAAAAGATATTTTAACAGTATTATGAATAAATATTCATGCTGAAATATATCAGTGGGAGGTCTGGAGACATTTTCTGCACCAATTTATGGTGGAAATGTCTTTATTTATATGAAGGGAAACAAAATTAAGGTGGCAGGTGACAATTCAAAATATAACAGAATATAATGCAGTCCTTCAAGAAAAATGCGGACTTTTTTTGTGATTGTTGCGGGCAAAAATCCTTGATTATGCCGCACGTTTTCTTAAAAAATGCGATGGAATATGTGGGATATTTATGCAATTTTATGCGATGAAGTTGCGGGAACTTGCAAAAATTGCGGTTTGATGAAAAATAGAAAAAAAAGTGATTCCCCCCCCAACACCCTGCTTTTTAAAAAAAACTTTATTTCAAAAAATTGTTTACAGATATTCAGTCATCACAATACGTAAACAAATAAGATACAAAAATATATACAAATAATATAATATGAAAGTAAAAATAAAAGTAATAGTCTAAACAGAGGGAAATAAAAGATACAAAAGAGACAGACTTTCAAAAATCGTTAATAATATAGACAGCAGGAGCACTTAAAGAAATTTGAGTAGACATCAGATATTAAGATAGCTTTCTTATTGGATACCAACTTAAGAGACTCAAAGTACAACATGTCACATTCAACCTCCCAACACCCAGCTTCTCGATGATGTTCACGTCGCGTAATTACGTCACTTCATAACGTTCCCATGGCAACAGGGGGAAATGGCTGCTCTTGTGTGAAGTAAACGCAACATTTTTTCAACTTTCTGCTAAGATATATGTGACTTCTTTGCAATGAAAATGTGGGGATTATGAAATCATGCAAGCCCCGCATATTTTGCGCGGAAATCGTCAATTTATGCGGCGAAAGTGCGGCGTATTTGAAAAAATGCGCCCCCCGCATGAATATGCGGACTTTGGCTGATTATGCATTACATTATGCGATCGCATAATCGCATTTTTCTGGAGGGACTGATAGTGCAGTAATCAGCAGCTTGTTGTTTTAGCTTAAGTTACTTTTTTTGGACAATGCACATTTGTTTCTTCTATATTTCAATTGATAACTGACATTGACAAGCTACTTTCGGCACATGGCTGCTTGAAAGGCATCCGAGCCACTCTTCTCTTCCCCCTGCTCTCTCTCCGCCGACAGAGATTAGCGGGCAGGTGAGAACGGGAACAGGTGAGCGCCACGTAGCGCCCAGAGAACCTGATGTGGAGAGGGCGGAGGACGGTACCAGTAGCTGTTACATCAGCCTCTTGTCTGATCAAATGCCTGCGATTCATTGATTTGCAGTATATAAAGAGTTAGATTTCTATGGTTGGCAACTGTTGAATTTGATTGATGCTCAATAAAGTCAATAATATTCTATTTCAATCACGTGATCTAACATTTAGTGCAGTTGTGATGTATATGAGTTTTATCTCACACTCAGTGATTAAGTGTTATTATAGTCACAGCGTGTACAAATAACAAGGTCACATGACACACAGCCATCTTCTAACCGTATACATACTGGGAACTATATTCTCGGAAAAGCAAAGCACTGCTACTTCTGCTACTTGGGTGGAGTGATATGCTTGCAGCACCTGAGAAGCCCAGAGCAGAGAGTACCAATGCTTCACCTTCTGAGAATATAGTTCCCAGTATGTATTCGGTTAGAAGATGGCTGTGTGTCATGTGACCTTGTTATTTGTACACGCTTTGACTATACAAATCACAACATGTAAATAGGAACATGTTGGCGTTATTTTGTCACTTATTGGGAGCAGTAGGCTAGATGGAACCGGTTACCTCCAGGATCTGTGCTATAGCTAAGCTAGCGGTGGAGCCGTCAGACAGAGTTATAACACGCACTGAGATGAGAAGGGTATGTATGGACTTATCTAACTCTGGGGGATACAGTGAATAAGACAAAGTCCCAATAAGTTGGCGTGTTCCTTTAAGAACCATTCTTGGCCATCAATACTACCTCTAGCAGTCGCTACAGTGGCAGGCAATGTGGGGCTTACAGTAGTAAATACGTGCAATGCATACAAATTACACTGCATTATTTTTCGTAGCTAATTGTACGAATGGTTCATGAGAACCGCCTGATCGGGTGCAACAGCCACATCCCTCAGCTCTGACTGGGGAATCCCAAGGTGGTCCTCGGCAAGATGAAATATACTGTATAGTCCCTAAATCGTGCTTGGTTTCCACAAATAAAGAATATAAAATATTAGAGAAGTGCGATGAAAAGTGCTGGTTTTAATTCTATATTTGGTTTAGTGAATCAGGCACTTGTATCAGGCACTAACTTCTGTAAAGCTGTTTTTAGATGAACTTACCAGTGCAGATCCCAGGGGAATATGTGAAGTCATGTAATGTGGAAGTGTGCAGTAAACAAACCTGGCAGCAAGATTAAATATTCCGTTGCTCTCCCTGCACTGAAGTCTAAAGTTAGCACAGTAAGCAGACGTCAACAGACAGACAGGCAGACTCCCGCTGTGAGTTGGCCCACTGAACTAAATCTGCCATTTGCAGGAAATAGAAGAAAAATAAATTTCTGGATGTGTGGAGGTTTGGGATGCTCCTGAGCATGCGAGTGTGTTTGTGTATGTCTGTTGTGCTTCTGTCAGTAATTAACAGTATAAATAACTTGGTTTCTGACTGGACAATAAACTACACTTTAAGCATCATATTAACACTCTGATTACTAAATCAGTCCTTATTTCAGTAGTTTATGTGAATCATTTCAAGCTGATCCCTGATGTTTTCCTAACCCTAAGTATTTTTGTTGCTTAAACTTTACTTCCTTTTCACTTTAACTGGGTATTTAAAACTGTGACTTTTACGTTTAAAGTCACATGATTAAAACTGCAGCCATGGTCACGTGTTACAGTCACGTTACGGCCGTAAATAAAACAATCATATTTCAATCAGAAGAGACTTGTTTGCAGATATGCAAAGGTTTATTGTACATAAGCATAATAAAATGTACAGTCTTTGGAACTTAGACTCCATCATTTTTAAAGGGGTGAGGAAGCCAAGAAAATCCCCCTTGGAGTCTAGACACGGGAGGTGGCGGCGAAGGAGCCCGAAGACCAGACCGAAAGAGTCGACGGAGCGTCCAGCAGGAGGAAGACCCAAGGTGCCATTGGGTGACGATGACTGGAGGTGGAAGGGGAGGTGGAGGGTTGCACGCTTTGCCTGAAATGACAGTTGACAGCAGCAGGGAGAGAAACAGATTTAAAGCAGGGATGAGATGCTGTGATTGGCCCTTGGAATTCGTGGCCGATTCTATAACAGGAAGGTGAACGCCTCCAACAGCTGATTCCATTTAGAAAGAGAGCAGTGATTAAGTGTTAAGTGTTAGGTCTTACTGAAAGAATTCACTCTGAGCTACATATGTCATTTTGGGAGTCATTGTTATTGATGCTAAAAGTCTCCTTTAGTCATCTAAACGCGCTTTATCTAAGCTTATGTTTCCATGACAAGAACGGACGGTTGGGTTTAGGAAACGTGACACGTTCTCCTGGGTCAAAGTCCTGCGCTGTTTGACCCATCCACCCCCCCGACCAGCCTCACTACGCGGATTTTCGGTCTTTCATACTGGTCGCTACTGTAGACGCTCTAAATACTACGTCATCTTCAAACGCCGTGTAGCTGCTGCTCTCCCCGGTGCGTTCTACACACATGCTCAAGGGCGCTTTTTTCGTTGTATCTGACGCTGACATCCACTGTCCAAACGTCTGTATTTTACGAGTTTGGGAACTGAGAACGAGTTGTGCCAATCGACCTATTCTGTCATTTAGGAAATTCTTAGCCGACTAACACTCATGATGATTTTGTCAACTAAGCGATTAGTTGATTTAATCGACAGATCTGCACAAAGAATCATGTTAAAGCAACACTTTAAACCTTATGTCATTCAGCATGTAAAAGCATAAAGAAGTGACTAATCGACTGAATGTCTTTAGTCGATTAGTCACTTTATGCTTTCTTATGTGTTGCAGTTTCTCTTTTTGGCTTGTCAAAAGATATCTTAAAAGTCACAGATGACAACTTTTTTGAACATTTTGCTGAAAGATCGCAATTGGTCTTTAAAAGAAGCAATTTACAACAAGAACCTGACAAACCGTTGAGTAATCAATTAGTTGATTTAATCGACAGATCTGTAAAACTGAGTTCCTCCACAAAGAATCATCCAAAAACAATACATTAAGTCCTGTGTTTACCGGAGATGTACTTTTTTTTTTTTTTTTAAATAAGTCATTCAGCAGGAAAAGACATTTAAAAAATAACGTATCTAAGAAAATCTGAGTCGACTAAGAACAACATGAGGATGTGTTGCCATTTCACAGTGTTTGTCAAGGCTTTGTAATACCAGTGTAACCGTTCTGCTGCAGATACTCTGCTGTGTCATGTAACTGAATATTTATACCACAAGATGGCAGCACTCTGTAGTCCACTGAAGGTATATCTCTGTTGTACTGACAGTGTGACATGCAGGCTGTCTGTGTAATAACACCTGAAACTAACTGGATGCAGCACTGGAATCATGCTTCAAAAGAAAATTAAGTTGCTATATTCAAGTTGAATTATGGGTTATAAGGTTACTGGAATCATTTTGACTTTTCCTTAAACACGTTCAAAGCATTTATTGGGGTCACCTGTAAATGGAGAGACACTCGACCACAGGCTGTTCTCATGAACCATTTGTAAATAGAGCTACGGAAAGTAGAGCACCTTTAATTAGCATATATTTATATATAATATTTTGCTATATGGGCTCAGGGCTTACTTAACTGTTACTTAACCACATGACGCTTACATTTTGTCGTCTAATCTTATTAACAGCTGCTCATTGCAGCTTGACTTAGAGCTGATAACAGGTGATGTCATATCTGCAGCCTTTTTTAATTTTGCAACTCAGTCTGTGTGGGTTATGCAGACATGTTTTGTGGCTAGATGACGAGTACGACTGTAAATCACTGAGGTAAACTGCAGGACAATCCTAGTCCTGTTGGGAGTATCTGGAGGAGTCCCTCACATATAATCAGCATCAAGCAACAACCAATCAGGCCTCTGGAAAGTTGGGCGTGTTTGTTGACCTTTTTCTAAAGTCCAATGTGTATAAGGCCCAGAAATGTAGATGGAATGAACTCATAGTATGTTGTTGTTGTTGTACATATTAAAGTTTTTTAAGGAATCTTCTACACAGCAGTATAAGTCAGGTCCTGATCAAGAACAGTCACCAGATAAAAAATGAAAAAGTGGGATTGTAGCACACCAAAGAAACTCAGCTGCAGACAAGACAAACTAAAAAGTTGCTTATGTTGGATTCCTAATTTCAGATAATTTATGTGTAACACAGGTATTATATACAGGTAGTATTTTAAGTTCAATTCTAATCATTTATAGAGTAGACTGCCTTTTATTGTCACAATACACATGTACAATGAGATTAAAAGCAACTCCTTTCCAGTGCCAACATAAAATAAATATAACAACATGAATAAAATAAGTTGTGCAAAAAAGTGGGGTAAGGTGCACAGTTCTGAGACACTATATACATATATTTATATATTTAAAAAAAATATGGTTTTCTCTAAAGTGTGACATGCAGTGTGGGTTATTATATTATATGGACTTATGTAGACTGTCTGACATGGTCTTGCAGTTTCTGGCAACACATGTAATATAAAGGTTAATATAATGATGATAACATTAATCAAGTTAGTATTAGTCATTTAAAGGCATATTGTCTCTCAATAATAAATCAATAAAAGTTGTATGAATGAGGCGGGATGAAGGCACTTCTGCTGCAGACGATGAGGAGACTGGCAGTAAACTCCAGAATACCAGAGGCATCATGTTAGTCTTTTATAAATACTTATTTGTCATATAAAATATATTTGTAACATGGATCCATGTTGTGTTATGGTTAACCACAAAATGTGTTCTACTAATGCCAGATTAAATACACGTAGAAGACCAACATATATACATGATCCTTTATTGTTAAAGAGAACATCAGAAAATCAATAAATCAGCCCCAATGATTAACAACGTGTTGGTCAGTGACCTGAAACCTGAAGCCTGCAGCTCACAAACATTAAGACCAAACTTTACAGTGAAGTAGGAGACTTCTCGTGTTCACCACTAACACTTTTATAATACACAACATTTACATATTCAGAGATTCAGAATTCTTCAATGAGGAAGAAGGAGCAGATGGAATTCAAAGGATTTTTAAACAGGAAACTGGACTAATTTTTTGAAGAAAAAAAAAATTCAAAGCAGCATTTTATGTATTTGATGTCTTAAACATGTAACATGCAGGTGTGTCAGGAGAGGATCATGACATCACTGTGCAGCAAAACATAGAACACAGATCAAATATACATGTAGATCATAAGACGAGAGTAAATATGTTGTTGAAACTTCTATTGTAATATTCAATCTTTAAGTTGATCTTTTACACAATGAATTAGTGAGAAACCCTTTCACTCAATCAGGTCACTTCACAAATCCTTAATAACAAAAAATTATCTTGCACAGTTTTCCTTAACATAATTTCTTGTCCATTACTGCGTCATGTTCATTAGTGATATTTAAACCCAAATATCTAAACTAACCTGCTGCTGACGGCACAGTGAATGAACCACGTTGATGGATTAGAGAGTTGAGGTTGTTCTTGATATTTAAAAAATAACTCTTTAAACCTTTGATCGGCTCATAATTTGAGACAACATGATTCACATAATGCTCAATCGTCTTGACAGTCCAGTTACAGCTGAAAAGACCAGCAACTGCTTCTTTTGTTATTACACATTTTGTCTCAGAATTTCCGATAGTACAAATTGATGGCTGGCAAGTATTATGGCACGTTCCTTTTGTAAATTTTACAAAACTAGCACTGGTTCGGTAAGTCTTGTATTTCTCCAGCAAACGATCCAGGTCCTGCAAATACAAATTGATGGTAATTTTGATAGCAGTACCATAGTCTGATGCAGGTGTACCAGTCTGAATATTCAGTTGAGCCTCATGGATCAACATCTGGACGTGCAAGGCTGCTCCGTTGACCCAGATTTTGAACCCTCGGCTGCTCATCTGTCCGTGAAGTAGCAGGGAGTTTCTGAGGATGGTGAGATGGTTGCTCAGCTGATGTTCCAGTCTCCTTATTTCCTCCTGTAATCGTTGGTCATTGTTCAGGAACACATGATGGCGTCTCAGATAAACAGACATTGTGTCCCCGACACTTGAAGCTTTCTCTTCCCCAAAAACACGTTGTAACATGCTGTATGTATGATCACTTCTCTGAGTGCTGCTCTGGATGGCGATCTCTATGATCATGGAAATCACCAAAGCTCCAAGTCCAACAGCATGCGGGACTGAATCCAGGTTACCAATAGCAGATCCCAACTTCTCGATGTATTCTGGCACTTTGTCGAGCACTGTCTCTGACAGCATCTCATTAGAGTAAGCCTGCAGCACAGAGTTAGAGTCGTTACCAGAATATTTCACCAGAAAGTCATCTATGCCTATATCTGGTAGGATGCATGGTTGTTGATGCTGTAAAGCAGCGTTATAAAGAAGAAGAGCAACATTGTCAAAATTAGAGCCCATGATTTGTCCTCTCGATCTGTGAGCGCTCACACAAAGTTCAGATGTCCCGACCAGCAGACTGAACACTATAATCAGAATGTACTGAGATCAAATCCAGCCCCCTCCCTCACATATAACCAGGATGACAACTCCAGCAGCCAATCAGAATTCTGGAAAAGTTAAGTGTATTTGTTGACTTGCCTCTAAAGTCCAATGTGTCCAAGGTCCAGAAAAACTAATTGTGCCGCATGACTCTTGTAGGATACACGTAGGGTACAGATTTGATCATTGGCAAATTATCAAAGATGTTTTATCAATATTAATGAAGTTATGAATATGGTTATTAATAACTTTATCAAATCGACGAACAATCAAAACAGGGCACCACCCTGCAAGTCAGGGACCAATAATCAAACTGTGGAACAGTCTCATTTCTGTGGTAATCCCTTAAAAAGGAAATAAAGGAAGGGGTGAATCCAAGCACGGACCTGATTGAACAGCAATTATTACAACAAGTACACAAACAATCACAAGCAACTGCTAATTAAGTATAATAAGATTTATTAACTTCACAATTATCAGTAGCTAAACAATAATCCTTCAATAATAAACTCATATACCTTTTTATAATATCACAACCAAAAACAAAGCAAAAACAAAGCAGCATGTGTCATGGACACGTCTGTGTGTGTGTGTGTGAGTGTGTGAGTGTGTGTGTGTGAGAGAGAGTGAGTGACAAAGGAGGGGGTGGTGTCTGAGTGTAGTTCTAAACACCAGAACAACTCCAAAGATGGCTACTCCTGTGAGCTGCACAAAACTATTTAGCCTCAAGAGGGCGGTAGTGGTGCTGCGTGCGCGGAGAGGGCTGAAGAAGCCGGGGGGGTTGCTAGGCAACGAGAACGCTTAGCCGATCTGGTAGCTAGTTCCTGTTTTAGCTCTGTACGAACGTAGGGAGATCCCACGTGTGAAGCTACAGCGTTAGCTTGGTAATTGCGCGGCTAGCCTGTGTCGTGTGTGTGTGTGTGTGTGTGTGTGTGTTAGTAAAGGAAGAAAGAGAAGGAGAGTAAAGAAAAGAGGCACTTCTGATCTTAAGATATTGATAACGGCCAGCTCAGTGGCTTAACAGCGGATTCATCGCGATTATCTCGCGGACAGTAACTAAAACTCCTGAAAGGAGTTAGCAGATAGCAATTACGGTTTTAACCCAGCTACTTTAACACAACCAGAATCAAACGATATAATGATCAGTTATATATTCACAGAACAGATTAATAACCAGATATGGCCCATACATGATTACAATCAGATCACATTAATGGCAACAGCGGTAGCGAACCCTTTGCTCATTAGTAACAAACCAAAACGCACTAGTTCTAATATCTGCCCAGAACTGTGTAAGCCTCTTACTGTACATGCGTTGTTTGTCAGTTAAGTCTCTCGCCAGAGCTTAACGATCCGTTTCGTCCGAAAGCAGAGGGGACGAGACGTTATCCAGGTCGACCAAACAAGAACCAGAACGTAGTCCTTGTCTTGAATCCAGGCTGATTAAGCCCGCTGCAGATGAAGGAATACTTCGGCCAGTATTCCCTCGGATCCCCTTTGTATATCAGGCCGATATAAACTTTGTACCAGCGAGGCGATGCTAGTTTGCTAGCTAGCTAGTCCGGACTAGAGTGCTTCCTGTAGCGACGTGAGTCACGGTGGAAAAGCGAAGAAACACACAGTCCGGACAGCTTTTATCCTCCCTCCGCCTCCTAGTGGCGGGGTGGTGCATTCAAGGACCCGACGACCAATGGGAAAACTGCAACCTGGTCACAGGTGTGAAGCAGTTCTTTGTCTCACCACCAGTCTGCCTTGTCCCACACGTGTTGAATGCACTTTCTCCATCTTGCAAAGTGGCGGCTTTTTAGGAGTTTCGTGAAACTGGCTTTGGAATTCACATGTAGGCCAAGATCCTTTGTCCTGCCTCCCCTGTGTCTCTGCAGTCAACTCAATCTGAGCCAAATCACTGTTTAACCAGCTTCTTGGTCCCCAACAGAGATGCAAAACACCCTCAGAGGGGCTTAATCTGGACACTCGCCAATGCATGCTCCAATTAAAGTAGAAAGAAACTTAAATACTGATAACGAAAGAAAGAGAAGAAGAAAAATGACACACACCACACTATTTACACACTAGAGGGTGCTGTGTTGTCACATTGTCATCTCATAAGAGCTGACAGATTTCCAGCTCAAAGTCATGACAGGAGACTTTAAGCAAGACTCTTTGGCAAAATTTGGCGAGAGGGTCCAGTTTAGTTTGCAAAAGAGTCCAAGATGTTTGGTCCATTAAATGACAGACAAATGTGGATCAGTATTTCCCAAATTCCAAGATGACGTCCTCAAATGTCTTGTTTTGTCCACAACTCAAAGATATTCAGTTTACTGTCACAGAGGAGAGAAGACACTAGAACAATATTCACATTGAACAAGCTGACATCAGAGTTTAAGATTAAAAAAATTGTTGTGTCCAAAAAAGCATTTAAAAAAGTGCCCCAAAACAGTGTCAAAAAACAGTATTAAAAAAAGTATTAAAAAGACCATTGAAATAGCATCAAAAACATGCCAAAATCTTAAAAATAGTGTCCAAAGTTTTCAAAAAAGCTTCAACAAAGTGTCAAAAAAGCATTTTAAAATAGCATCTAAAAAGTGTCAAAAGCTCAAAGATCTTCAGTTTCCTGTCACAGAGGAGAGAAGAGACTAGAACATATTCACATTTAACAAGCTGAAAGCAGAGATGTTTGACTTCTTTTTAATAAAAAATGACTCAAACCGATTAATCAATCAAAATAGTTGGCGATTAATTCATCATAGGCGTATTTACAGGGGGGATGGGGGGGGGGGGTTAAAACCCACCTGATAATCAAAACTGGGCTTTTCTCTAAGTTTTAGTTTCCTTTCAATGTTTTTTTTGTTTGTTTGTTTTAGCTTTTTTCATGGCTTTTTGGCATTTTTTGGGGAGTTTTTGTCACCTTTTTCAAGATTTTTTATTGACAATTTTTGTTCATGTTTTTGTCGCCGTTATTTTTACTTTGTTTTTTTAAGTTTTTGAGCTTTTTTTCAATTTTTTGTTGCTTTTCTTGACAATTTTTTCAATGTTTTCATAAATAACATGTCCCGGGACCTCCCTAGATAGTTGGAGATCTCCCCCCCCCCCCTAGTATTGAACATAAAGTTATGCCCTTGGTTTTAATAGTTCTCATCAAGTCATTGATTAATTTTTGCAGCTCTATATTCCTCAAATAATTTCAAAAAATTACTCACAGAGACAGAGGTGAGGTGTATTTCACGTTGGGTTGACCTGTGGTCTGTGGTGATTGTATTTAGTAGAAAGATGTGACTGTATGGATATATATGAATATATTATCAACTCAAAGATCGACATCATCTGAGTGTGATAGGACAAAACTACAGACATCTAATTGTCAAGGGAATTTTAAGCGAACTTTTAAAATGTTGCAAAAAAGAAAAAAAATGAAAATGCGAATTAGAAGCGTTTCCATCAACTGGTTTAGAGCGAATAAACTAAACTACGGAAAGCGTAGTTTGGTCAGAAGTTGACGTTCCGCATGGTTGTAGATTGCAAACCTGCTTGCTAAATCAAAGAGTTTAGAGCTAAGTTCTTTGGTTGAATGGAGAGAGGTAGCATTGGACAAGTTGGTCACCTGTGCAGAATACAGGGTTGTGGCAGAGACATTTGGTGTCAGCGAGGCAACCATTCACCGCTGTGTATACGCGGTGTGCAGGGCCACACCATTCAAGCTGTTGAACCAATTCGTCAATTTACCTGACGTGGCTGAGGCCCAGGCTATAGCGCACCGCAACTCCACTACGCACCTTGTGCCACAAGTGTACGGCGCTGATGGGACCCGTATCCCGATCCTTCCCCCATCCGATGGATACCGGGACTATAGTCATGTGAGTTACACGTTCGCTACGTCACATCTTATTCGGCAAAGTTGTTTCCATATCCCATTTTGCGCATGAACTCTTTTGTCGAAAAAGGCAAAAACCACCTCAAGCGAGCGATACTTCAAAATGCGGATAAAAATACGATGATGGAAACATGACTTGAAGACATGATGACAGACCTGTGATTGTAAAACACAGACAAAGTTAAGAGACAGACATCCAAAGCAAAGAAGAAAGACAAGACAAACCCAGACAGAGAGAGAGAGAGAGATAAAGACTCAAAAAGAGGACAGCACAGTAAAGACAACAGACTGCATGCGGTTGTTGTTATTCACAGTTCTGGGGAATTAAATGTTGTGACATACTCTCCTCTGAGTCATGTGTCTTCTTTGCATGATACCAGCTGAGAGACACATAAACACAGCTCCAGAAACTGCATGTTTGTGTGCATATATGTGGTAAGCTTATGAGTGACACATGCTTTAGTGATGTTGTGGCTTAAGCACCAAAATGGGCTCAATGTGGGCTTATGCTGCAAAATGTTAGAAATCAGTGTACACATTCTGGACCCAAACCATGGACAAGAAAGATGTTTATTTGTTTTGAACAGTGATGGAAGCTTCAGTCTCACATGCGGCAAATTACAAACCAACAGAACTATGTCGTCGGCCGATATCACGCTCTCCACTTTGCAGATTATACCTGTAGAGTCTTTTATTCAGACCTACATTAGGCCAATGTCCAGTACATTAAATATCTTTGAGTGCGCTGACCCACTAATTAATTGACGGCATGCTCCCGCACAGGTATGACCCAGTATAGTCCATTTCATCTCAGGTTAAGGGCGTTCTCACACCTATAGATGGTTTGCTTTGGTCCGAATCAGTTGATGACTTTGGTTCGGTTTCGTTTCACACCTGGAAAAATCCAAGCGTACCATAACGCGTCATTACAAATCACTCCTCTTATAGTATGGATGTGTCTTTGGGGGGGGCAGCAAGAAAGAACTCAACGAGGCAGGTGTGAAAGCGCCCTAAGCACAGCTCAAACACCACTGACGCGCCACGCTGACAAGGTGATAAGTTGTTTGCAAGTGTTGTAGTACTTGATATCGGTCTTGGTCTCTAGACCACTGTTCAAAGGTCTCTGTCTCGTCTTGGAATCAATTGCATTTTTACTCCAGGGAGACAGGAGAAGATGTTCTGTCTGTCTCTCCCTGCCTTGGTCTTGGTCTTGACTCTGTCTCAAACCCTCAAAGTCTCGGTCTTGTCTTGGTCTCGATACACTCTGGTCTCCGTGATGAGTTGGTCTCGGTTTAGGTGGTCTTGACTACAACACTACTGTTGGCTTGCCAAACACCTGTGGACCTCTGGCTGTTGATTACCTATACTGTATGCTTTCCGGTAATAATGCTCTACCCGGTGATCAATGCATATATTATATATATATATATATTCATGTCACCAATGTGCTAAACAAACTAAAGATAAAACAAAGTTACATTATGGCTACAACACTATCCATGAAAAGGCACGACTGTGGTACATAAACACGCCACGTTTGTTGGCTTGTTTCTGTATCTTGTCAAGCGTAGAAACATCAAGATCGAAATCTGAAGCGAGATCAAAGAAGCTTTTTAGTACCAGAGGACAAGAGCAATTAAGAGAAAACAGTAGATGACATGTACATGATGGATATTTTCGTGTTAAAGTAATTTAAGATGCAGATCTATTTTTACAAATGCACTTCACTGATGTGTTCTGTCTCTGTCCGTGCTTCTGTCTCTTCAGTCTCTCCCCCCCCCCACGTGACATATGCTCTGTTTGTTTTGAACCTGTTGTGCTACTAAAGCCTGACACAGACATTGCTTGGCTTTGATCCATTGCAATAAGTTCCAATGAATTCCTTTCGCAACAAAAGGTAAACCACAGGTCTGCCAAGTCTAACGCACCCAACATTGCATATGACGCTGAGCTCTCTTGTATTCATAGTCTTGTCAATTTCAGTTTCGATGAGACAGGAATGAGACAGTTTGGTAAAGTAAGGTCTTAAACATTACCTGCTGGGACATTAATGTTGAATAAGAAGGGGAACCCAGGCTAAGGTTCAATGAAAACAACGCAGCAGCAAGCACAATGCAGTGACAGATCTACACACGGAAACTAAATGTATGTTGTTGTTGAACGTTTCATTGCAACACCATGTTCATTAATAATAGATAGACAGACAGACAGATAGACAGACAGACAGATAGATAGATAGACAGATAGACAGACAGATCGATCTTTATTGTCATTGTATGCAGTACAACAAAATTCTGTTGGAGCCATACTCTCGGAATAGCAGCAGTAAAAAGTAAAAAGATTATATATATATATATATATATATATCACCAGAGACACAAAATAACACCCCAAATCCCAGAAAAAAGTTTTTCTAATATGGGCACTTTGGGACCTGGTTCTTTAAAAACGTCGGATCTTACTATAATCAAAAAGCCCAAATGGCGATACGCCGAAAAAAGTCAGATTTATAAAACCGTGTTACGCACACCTGTAAGCAATGTTCCCTTTATAAATCACAGATTGACGGCAAGTTTGGCCGTGGATCAGCCTCTTATCCCGCCCTGTACACGCCCATTTTTAACCATAAATAGTCAATGTAAATCACCTTGTGAATGCTGATCAGTATGGTAATGACCCTGGCAGTTGTTCTTTCGTTACACCGAATCATGCCGAATCATGACGACTGGTGGAGAAAAAAAAATAATTAATAAACTCTCAGACGTTCAGGAATTGCTGCAAATTGAGTTATAATTTCGGCTTGTTGTCGCACAGTGTAGGGAAACCGGATCTATAGACTACCTTTATTAATAAAATCTTCCAAAACAGCAGGCATTAAATAAGGCACTCGGGGACAGCTTCAATATACCAGACGTATATAATAAGATTTAACAGAACTATATATTATATCCAAACAAGCCTTAGTGATAAAGTTGAAGATTATATATATAATATTTATTTAAAAAAACACTTAGCTGTCTGACATTTCCCTCTGGAAACAGCTGGTTGACCCCAGAGCGGCGAGGACCTGTATTTGCGGGATGGACCGGGATGGCACGGTTCCGGCGCGTTGCCCTCTCTACTGGACCCAATTCAGTACATAGATCCAAGAGCTCAGCTATATTACTATTACAGCTACATTAGGGAATTGAAATCGGCATATGAGCCAGTCATCGTCATGGTTCCTGAAGTCTCTTTTTCTCCTGATTCTTCCATTGGGGTTAGTCCTCCTGCAGGGCCAGCAGGGCCATCATGCAGCATTACGCACGGGGGTCACCACAGTATTTATATGTTTAGCCTACAACAATTTGTGATTGTTAACACCTTGCTAAAATCACAGCAACAACTAGTGGTATACAATTTGAAGATGAAAGAAAGTGTACTAGGCAAACACACTTTTCTTCATGCAGGTTTTGTCACAAACAGTATTAAAGTTCGGACTGATAACGAGGACATAGAGCGTAACGATTGCGCGAGAGCTTAACGGATGTAATTCCAGACTTTGACATTTGATGATATATGCACATATATGTTTTAAAGATAGATATTTAGATATTTATATTTATATGTGTTCTGCAGTTATATGCTAGGGTATTTGATGCTATCCTGTATTCCATGCAGTCGGGCCATCTCCTCCTCCTACGCGCCGTAGCGGACAATGTGACGGCGAGACAACGCTGATTAAATATTAAGAATGAGTTTTGATTTAAGATTTGAGTTTGAGGTGTTTATGGAACAATTATCACTCAATTATCACTCAGTACAATCTTCATGATATGGTGTGAAGAAATGTGCGTGAGGCATTAATACTTCAACATATTAAGAGTAGCCTAATCGTTATTCCCACATGTACTTTCTGCAGTCTTGACTTCAGTTCACCACCTCACCATCTGCGTCGCCAATTCCTATTTTGTCTCCAAAATGTGCGTACGCATGGGTCAGAGTTTGCATGGAGGACCGCACGTTCTCCCGTCAAGTTTGTTTTTTATAAATCACAACCTTTGCGTGGGAAGTGGCGTACGCACGTTTTCAGCCCCCCTTTTATATATGAGACCCCTGGGACGTATCCCCCAGGTGTGAGAGGGTTAAATGCAGATGTGTGAGAAGACCCAAGCAAGCAAAAGTATTGCCTTCCTGACTGAACTCATGCTATAGCTTCACATGTTTTACCTGGCTCCAACCATAGACTGTAAAAATAGCCCAAGGTCAAGTTTAGGAAGTAAACGTAGACAGCAGAAGAGCTTTGTTTGGAGTCAGTGTGTCTTGATTGAAACTCAGCTTCTGCTCCAGGTGGCATACCAATGATAAGCCCTCGGTATGAAGGAATTCACTCTGACTGTTGTGAAACTGGCAGAAACAGTAGCCGAGAGACACGCTCAGAAAATGTACAGGAGGAGAAAGATTATTGAAGATCAAGAACGGGTTTAAAAATAAAGAGACATTTGACTTTTGGCAATGGTTTCTGTAGGAGGTTGTATCTGAAAAGGTTTATATTCGTCACAGATTAAACCTTCAGTGAAAACCATCATATCCTACGAGTGACTGAAGGGGGGGGGTGGGGGGCTACCAAATTATTGTTGACTTTTTGAAACCAATTGATGATGGACTTACCGACTTATAGTTACGGTAGTCACCAAGGTAGCCATCCACAGATAAAGTTCATCGCAAAGGATTACCTGTGCCACATGTATGTTTAACATTAAAATTATAGATTTATAAAATCATGCCAACAATTATTATTTAAATTGCTTAGTATTCTTTGCACATAAAAAGGTATGTAAAGTAGTAGAGATGTTCCGATAGCGATACTGCCTAAAATGCTGGTATGGGTATCAGAAAATACTGGAGTTTATGAACTGATCCGATACGTAATTTAGCCCTGAAAAAGACTTTAAAGTAGTTTACTTATGTTCTTGTTCCTTTATGACTCGCTATCAAACTTGATTATAAAAGAAAGTTCTGTGGTGTTCATTCTCTGTGTTTGCATCGAACCATCCCTAGTTTAAAGGCTTTAGGTCACCATACATGTTATTGTAGGCCCAGTTTAATATGCAACTTAAATTTATACAATATACAGTATGTAGTAGGGGGTCCCTGATCCATCTCTCTTTCAGTTAAGGGGTACCTTGGCTTCAAACACTTTTAAGACCCCTGGTTTAGACATTTTGGCTAACAATCTAAATACTTATGGAGATAAAGAATGGAAATTTTACTTCCTGAAACACACTGTTGATCTGTATTTACATGTGTTTGGTTTGGTTTCTGTCGCTGCTGATGCATTTGCACCTGGGTTTTATGGCTTCGTGCTTCCCAGCGTGAATGTTTCAACCAAATGTAAATGTGATCACAAAGGAACAAAGAGACGCAGGCAGAGAGAGCAGAAACAACCACAAAGGTTGTGATTGCAGGGGTTTTGTTGGATGACAGCAAAATGAAAAGAAGCAGTGCAGTGTGTATGCCAGTTGGAAACAGGACAGAGAGTCTTCCATCTTTTATAATGTGCAGGGCCCAGACTGACCAGGTCTGTCCAAGTCAGCCTGCTGCTTCCTGAGCTCAGTAGACACAAAGTATTCAGATCATTTACTTTAATTGTAACTCTGTATGAAATTATGTTAGTCAGCGGTTAGATTGTATTTATGGAAATCTCTGCAGCACAACAAGCATTACTTTGATTCTTAAAGCATTGTGTTGCAGTTGTAAAGTTACCACACAAACTAATGTTTGTTCTGTGGAGAGAAGAAATGTGTGATCAGCTGGCAGACAGACTGTGAGAGTTGGGAGCTAAATCCAGATTAGAAAGGTTAAACCTGTCCCAGAATGCTGAGAGGACAATACGCCAGGCTTCCTCCTGCACACACACACACACACACACACACACACACACACACACACACACACACACACACACACACACACACACACACACACACACATTCAGAAAAAACAATACATAAAACAATCTCTCTGTCTCTGGGGACAAACAATTCCAAACACAGACCGTCAAGGAGTCTCAGTGCAACACACACAGAGTTCAACATGCACACACACACACACACACACACACACACACACACACACACACACACACACACACACACACACACACACACACACACACACTGAGCAGAAAATAGAGGCAGGAAGAACACTGCATCCTGAAGATAACGATCAGATCTTCAGCATGTTGCTGCAGGAAATGCTGCTGCATCCAAGTGGGACGCTCCAAAATATTTTTCACAATTCGTAAGATATCCTAAGAAAACTACCGCGACCGGCGGCCGGTCACACGTTAAGTTGAGCGGTCTTTACAGTTAAGTTTAGCCGAGAAAAAGGTGACTGTGACCCAGGTACTGAGCGCCGTGAGGTTACGGTCTTTTCATCGGCTGTTGCAGTTAAACCTACATTGTGTAATGTTTTGAGTTGATTCTTAGCAAAAAAACCTTTGTTCTTTCACAAAATATGTACTCATTCATGTGTAATTACTTGCACCAACTAATCAAAGTATTCTCGTACGCGTAGAATCTGCCATTCAGAATCATTCAGAATACTTACGAGCGACTCGCTCGAATGATGGCCGCCATTTTGCGCCTCCATCTTTAAAATGCATTAGCCAAAGAGGGACATACCTCCGTCTTTCGCCCTTTTAGACTCAGTGGCTCCATGACGAATGTCAGCCGGGAGGGAAAAAGAGAATTAAAACGACAACGCGACAGGCAAAGCAACAAGACCAAAGTTAATATTGGAGTGGCTAGAACAGCTGCAATGGAGATATTAAGAGATCATTTCGGGTTCGGCCACCGTAGGAGATAAAATGTGCTCGGAATGGGAGGGGCTAGAAAGATGGTTGTCATATACAATTTCACCGCTACATGGGAGAAATTCTTACACAATGTAGCTTTAAGTTTAGCTGACAAAAATGAACTGTCACGCGGCGATGACAGTTAAGTTTAGACACCAAAACGACTAGTTAAGATTAGAAAAAAAGATTGTGGTTTGGGTTTCCTGGGTGAAAGTCCTGTGTTTTCCCCTTAACTTCTTCTGGCGTCAAACTCCGGTTTCCCGGCTTGAAAGCCCTGTGTTTTAGAAGCCCAAAACATCCACCCATAGCGCTGTCATACAGCAGCAGTCAATGTGCTGCATACAGTTAGAACACGTTGAATACATACCAATAACAGAGCTTTTCCTTCCGTACCTATACATACGAATGGTTCACTGTCACACAATGTAATTTGATGAATTGTTACTATACAAATATTGATCGATATAAGGCTTATGCGATAAACGCTGATGGAAACGTTATTTGCCGAATAAATTAATGAATTTCCGCCCAGTATTTCTGCTCTTTTTGCACACATGACAGGTGTCAACAAAGACAGATGTAAGTGGACGAACGAGGAGACAAGAGACTTTTTGAATTTAATTTACGAGCAAAATATAACGGCTGTTTTAGATAGCAAAAACCTAAGAAATTACATAATTTATCAGGAACTCGCAAAGGAAATGACCAACAAAGGTTACGACAAGCCGTGGGACGTCCTGCGGAGTAAATGGAAGGCGCTCAAACAGCGATACATGTCTCAAAAAAGAGAGTTGTCTCGCAGCGGGGCCGGAGGGAAAATAAAAGGCAAGTTCCACATTTTTGATGAGCTGGATTAGATCCTCGGCCAAAGGCCCATCGGAGCTTCCTCGGCTTTTATTATTACAACAATTACCAATGTTTCTCAAATCAATTCGATATACCGGTATTACCGCGCAAAACAGCATGTGATGTCATTACGCACAGGTTTTTATTCGCTTTAAAGCTGTTGGATGGAAACACACTTCCACCAGCTTTATTCGCATGAGTTTTTTTACCGAACTTCAGATAATTCGATTGACAGTTAAATAGCTACTGTCACAGTTCTGTCTGACAAAACAAAGTGTGAGCTGTAAAGGGGAATGCAGTACAGACTGAAGACCTTATAAACAACCACTAGACGACCTGTAAACCTGTATCCAGGACTACCCAACGAAAACAACCGGGGCTACAGGTATAAAGCAGCATGCGTGCCTGGCCAACCGGTCGCCTGGTGTCCACGTTTCGCTCTGTGGTTTAGGGTATTTGTTTTGGGAGATTCCTTTCTAGATGAGCTGGGTGATGTTTGGCAGGAGTAAACAGTAACACCACTACACCTAAAACACACGGACCACTGCACAGCTTTAGAATTTTCTCAACCGTTTTAGGCTTTGAGTGATCTGATAGCTGATGCCTTTTCAATGACTGTACAAAGTACTTTGTGGGGGTTAATTAACCTGGTGCAATATTTAAAAAAAAGTTAGAAAGATGCATTACTGAAAGAGACGGAATTTGGTGCTGGAGTGAAGACATGATCGGGCTAATCTGGAGAAGGTGATTGTGGATGATTGACAACTGGTGCGCCTCTTTGCAGTCACACACACACACACACACACACACACACACACACACAAAAGGGAGAGGAGAGGATACAGAAAAGAACACACAAGACAAAACCAAAACACAAAAATTCCAAACCATAACAGAAAGGTGCTCCATAAACCTGCCTTGCCTTTTCGTTGTAATAGATTCAAAGAGGTGCTTTATTATTGGACACACTTCATACACACACGTCAAAGAAAACTTACCCTAGTTGTATGCTTGTATAGCATGGACATTTGCCTATTGGTACAATCCATGAAAAACTTTGACACAATGGTACGGATACAAATTTTCAAAGAAAAGGGTCAGTACCAAAATGAAAGGATTGGTCAATGATCAGTCACTTACTCAGGGATCTGAATGACTTAATCCAAAGGGCGAGGGGCACATAGAGGGTTTTTCACTCGTACTACTTTCCTTTTTTTATAGTATAGGCTACTAAAAAAACACAACTGATGCAGTTTGATGTGGGATGTCATTTGGAAATACATTTTATCTGGAGGATGGAAACATTATCTATAACCCTTGAAGTGGATTTTGGAGGTTTCTGACTGAAAATGTTGGATGCAGAGTGTAAATGTAAGCTGATAGCATGAACTTGTTTAAAACAAGGACTTTAAATTGTTTTCTCTAACAGGGTAATGATAAATCAATACAGGGACTATTTTGTTTTGATTGGTAATTAATTACACATCTGAGCGTACAAAACATGTGGAGTCCCACAAGGCTCCATTCTGGGGCCTCTTCAGTTCAACATATACGTAAAGCTCTCAATATGATCTTAATACGGTTTCTCTAAAGCCCAGTTCAGACCAAAGAGTTGCGATGAGACGAGTTGAAACTTGTAACTTCTTGCAAAGAGTTGGTTTGCAGCGTTCTGAAACCTGCCAGTTCACACCAATAAAATGAGGCGGTGTATCATCTCCATAGCAACGACTCTTTGTACTTCCATTCTAACTTTCGACTTTTAGGCTTTTTTTGTAATTGGATATATAATTAGTTTTGTCTAAATATGAATGTGGATAACGTTAGTGATAGTGAGATGCTTGCTACAGCTGGGCGCTCCCTCTTTCAGTCACTCTCTATCTCGCTCCACCATATAACGTTACCGTGCTTTCGGCCGGTCGTTGAGGCTCCATCTAAAACTCGACCAGCTGTTTGTAACATCAAAATGAAATGGATTATGGATAATTTTATTTCTATAGTTTATAGCTGACTTTACCAGCTGACTTCTCTATTGGCTGTTGAAACAGGAGACGTCTCTCACGTTCTAAAACCAGCCTCTGGAGACTAGACCAGCTGAGTCGCAGCGAAACCATCAGCTGGTTTGAGTCGAGCTGAGACGGGCCAGTTCAGACAGCTGAATATTTCTCTGCGACGTTCTAAAACGGTTTCGTCTCGTCGCGAATCTTTGGTCTGAACTGGGCTTAACAGAATAATGATGTTGATGTTCATTACAGTAATGCAATAATCCGAATTCAGCATGCATGTAAACATACAGTAGCTGTAAATTTGTCTTTCATTTGTTTCCTTCCTGTCTCAGGATTTATGTGGACGAATGATGGATTTCCTGCTTGCGGTGACACAATTATCGAGTCCATTTTTGGGGCACAGTATCTTGTATCTGTCCTTGGAGTTTTTATTATGTCACATTGTTCATGCCGTGGCCGGTGACCCAGGCTCTGGGCTGGATTTCCTGACAGGAAAACATACAGTACTGTACAGTGGCCCAGCGGGGGGAAGGTGATCCCTAAAGTGCCTGACATAAACACAAAATCCTCGCTTCGCTGACCGACTAGAAACTTTTTGGCAGCATTCAAATGTAATAAGACAAGTCTGTCTGTAGATGCTTTATGAATTCAAAATTCAGAATATTAAGCATGGTTTCCATTTGGAGCTGTTGTGTTTTTTGAACAGACGTACCGCCACAGTGAACTAAAGTACCAGCTGTAGTGCTCCAAACAGAGATGGGGACTCGAGGCCCAAACAAAAGAAGCGCTGAAAACAACATCTACACCCAGCACTCCTTGAGTTCAACTTCTTTTATTAAATCCTATTAAAGTGTTACAAATTAAGACCTTTTAAACACAGAACGTTCACATTATCCAGTCGATAACACATTGTAAAAAACAAAACTTTAAAGAAAGGTTTCTTTAATAACCCATATTCCTGACAGTCCATTCATTTTACTATGTACAAAGTAATATACATAAACCCAAATTCCTGACAGTACGTTCATGTATTATGTACAACGTAATATACATTAGTCAGACAAACATGCAACAAGGATTGAAGCCATGTGTGCAAATTATCCGGCTGATTGTAAAGACAAAACACACAAAATCACGTATATTAAAATAATAGTTCACTGTGAATCGTTATTGCTTATCTGAATCTGAACAGTAGAAATCAGTTTCGATGGCTGCTGCTCCACGCTGAGGAGGAAGGATTTGAAATCTTTCCGCACAACCCAAAATATAACAAAGAAAACAAACAAAAAATACAATAATAACTTGTTTTAACTAACAGACTATATACAAATCTACATAGGGGAAAAGAATGCCATTTAAAAAAAAAGTACAATATAAGGAATCAATCCTCTTATGAAGAAACGTATTTCATGGGCACGATAGCACGGTCAAATTTTAATTCTTTCAACAGACATACCCAGAACTGTCTTGTTTCTCTCATCTGCTGTTGAACCACATGGTTGCGTCTGAAATCCCCTCCTCTGAACTACGTACTCAACACGTAAACTATCGCTCAACATACTTTTGTGTAAATAAACAGTAGTGTCTTTTAGTTTGCACGTACAGCATGTGTGTACACACGGGAGAATATATTGGAGGCACGTTCGTGAGTCTGCCCTCTCATTGGCTACCGCTCTCCCAAAGTGCCGCCAACATCCGGGCACTTTCGCAGATTTTGCTCGCACCGCTGTTCTCATAGAGAATCAACTGAATCGCTCCGCTCTGCCGTTATTTCAGCTGCCTGTGGAAACCCAGCGTAATGAGATACAGCACCTGCTTCTTCCTCTTCTATCTACAATGGCTCCGTTCCCTGTAGTAGGGGCAGCAGTTTCAGATATTAACACTTATTTAAAGTCACTGGAGATGTTAAGGTTTGTCTGTGATGCGATTGTTAAAGGGGCGCTATGCAGTTTTTGACATTTTTCGTTCGTTCTTTTGTTCGTTCTTTCGTTCTTAGTTTGCTTTTTGCTAACCGGTTTCTCTATAGAGCCCCCCCTACAGCTTGTATGTAACTTGTATCTTACATACCCGGCTCACAGTCACCTGTATCTTATTATATCCTCTCTCGTTAAGTCTGCAGTTTCCTCTTTCTTTGTTCCTCCGACAATGCTTTCCTAGCTTTCGGCTTCTTTTTTGCCGGCTCAGCCATGACGAAAAACTCCATCGCTACCTTGTTAGCCGGTTCCTGAATGGCGGCGTGTATGTGTTCAGTGCCGTGAAGCTATTAGTTACATCGCGAGACCTGATATCACGCCATACGTCCTGACGCTGAGGCCGGCAGCTTGTTGCAAGGGTGGTTTCTTCCGCTCACAGGCGCTAGGGGGAAGTGAGACAACCTCCATTAAACCCCAAAAAGTGATATAACCATTCCAATGACTCCAAAGCTGTTCAGTTAAGGTAAATTAAGCTTAAAAAAAAACTGCATAGCTCCCCTTTAACCTTAAGGCAGGATGATCAAGGCACGTGGTACACACTATAATATAATATAATATAATATAATACAATACACTACAATCAAGGAGAGTCAAAGCAAAGCCAAATGTTAGAAACAAAAAAAAGGAGGAAGTTTTCTTTACAATCATGGCTGCATTAAATCACTGTCTTTACACATATTAAGATTCCTCCTGATACTCTGTAGTTTTTCAATGTACTTGTTTGGTAAAATTGTAATTGGTTTTATTCTTTTTTTTTCTGCGGTGATAGTTACCAACATTACACAGAATTTTTTTGGGTTTCGCTGACTTTACATATACAGTTTATTAAAACATAAAACAACTTTTCTAAGCTCTGGAAAAAGTTTTACAAATATAAAAAACACCCAGGAGTAAAACTTCTCAATTTACCTTTTTTTGTTTTTCTGTTTTAAGGCCCTGACACACCAACCCGAGGGCCGACCGTCGGCAGGAAAGCCAGCGGGACTGATGGCTCCGAGTTGGTTCAAAAAGTTCCTCAGAACACACCGAAGAGGCGGCGTGCGCGTTGTACGTGACATATGTCTCCTAACAGCGCTTCTGTTTTATCACGTGGGTCTGGCTTCTCCCAAATTTCAATAGGGCGGCTCATTCGGAATACGAGCTCATATTTTACGGAAAATAGTTAACTGAAACGCGTTTCTGAAAACATTTTAAGCAAGAAATAGGCCAAGCAGTTGCTGAATCTGTCTTTATTTCAGCTCAACAACGGTCAGTTTAAAAGATTTTCGTCAGATTTTGAGAGGCGTTCGTCACGCTCATGCCGCTCGTCGTTTCCGGTGAGTGTTTTAACATAAGTGCACTGATTCGCTAGTCAAAAGGCTAGCGCTCCACCAATCAGATTGGTCATTGAGTCCGACTGCCCACCGGCTGAGTCAATGTCATATCGGCCCAAATGAAGGCCGACGGCTCCTCAGACTGACGACGGCACGGAACGCACCGAACTAGGGATGGACCGATATGGATTTTTTTAGTGCCGATGCCGATTTTTTTCCATCAGCCTTAGCCGATGACTGATACGGGCTGCTGATTTTCTTAAACCCTGCCACACTGGATTTGTGTGCAATCTGCATCATATGGATGGGTGCAGCGTCTCCAGCAACACAGAGCTGCCTGTGGACGCCTGTCTGTAAATAATGCCGGGGAAAAACTATCGGTGAACGCAGGAGCCGCTTATCGGCCGATGCCGGTACACGTAAAAACGAAATATCGGCCCGATAAAATCGGTCTATCACTACACCGAACAGACTCGAGTCACCGACCTCGCCAGACTGTCAGACGGCCAATTATCGTTGGTGTGTCAGGGCCTTAAAATGCGACAGATCTTCTGGTTTATTCCAAATCCTTTTTAGCCCCAACATTGTTTTTAATTTTTGAAAACATGACGACTTTGGTAGCAATTGTTAAAAAAAAAATTGATTTCCAGGTGATTTTCACAGATCAATTTCAGTGTGTTTGTAAACTACGACCCCACAAACAGTCACATCCACACTGCACTTGTAAAGGCTCCCCACGTGATAAAAGAGGAAATATGGTTTCAAGAATCACAGACCGAAGAGACGGTGAAGGAGCCTGTAATGGCTCGATTCAAACCGGGATTCACTGTGGAAGAAGACCAAGGACTTCATAAAACTACCAGATTCCATGGAGACCTTTCATCGCGGGTTTTAAGAATGTAAGAAGAAACACAGGAGGAATGAAGAGTTTGGAAGAGAGAGTTAAAGTGTAATGTTGTCGTTTGTTCAACCTGGATCCTATTTCAAAAAACAAAATATCTTTGAAATTGGTCCAGTTTTGAGCGAGAACACTGGAACCGGCAGCCGCAAACCAGGCTGCAATGTAACCCTATAGACAAATGCACATCGCCAAACCCATCAGACTCCATGTAAATAATCAGGACTATTAGCGTGTATAGAGCCAGCATATCTCCACCAGACTCCATGTAAATAAGCAGGACTTTTAGTGTGTATAGAGCCAGCATATCACATGTAAACGGGTGAATTAAGGGTTCATTTCAACCAAACCAGAGTGGTGATTGTTGGAACAGTGGGAAGATGAACCAAGACGGCTTTTGATAGCCTGGTTGACACCAGACCCTTCTCAGTTGTAACCGAGAGTGGGTCAGGGCAAGCTTCATTCACAGCCCATTTCCAAAGGCCGCCGCTCAAGTGCCTCTGGACGCAATTGGATAGTTCAACCAATCAGACCAACGATCTGGGTGACGTAGCAGCGACAGCGGCATCAACGGGTTGCTGCGCTTCTGTGGCCGCCGTGTTAAATGTAAACAAAAAGCTGCTCGCCGTCGCTGGGCTATCGTCATCGTATAAAACCCGTCATAACGGTTGTGATTGGTGCCTCCATTTGGAAAAATTGGACATGGGCTTGAATGGACTCTTGGCCAGACAGACTTGCAGAGCAAATCTCAAATTTTCCGGAAGTTCGTCAGGGTTATCCCAGGCTAGGATTTAGATATTTGGTTTCTGTCCACTTTGAATGAAGTGTGTTTTACGATGATAAAAGTAGTTTATGTAAATTGAGTCTGGTGTGTTTGGCAATAGCAACTTCAGGGACATTTCAAGTCCTAAAAAAATGTTGTACTCTTAAACATAAAGGTCTATATCTCTGTAGGGATGCTTTCCATAATGTTGACACTTAGAATAATAATAGGAGCCTGTCAGTGGCAAAAACAGCACTTTTAGTGGACGCAAACTGACGGTGTGTAATTGCCCATTAACGTTACATTGCAGCTTGTTTCTCAGTTAATACTGCACCAAAGATTGTCAAAAGTTGTTGTACCCATCAGTCGCTTAGACACAAAAACATAGGGAAATAGGGTCCAGGTTGAAAAACAAACCAAAACACAGGTAACCTTTAAACACACATTTAGTTTCCGATGAAATCACCCTCAACTGGAACTGAATTGGGCTTGAGCTCGAAGCGGCTGTAGATCTGCCGGTTCTTCAGCTTGTTGTATTGGTTCACCATGTCCAGCTTGCTGTGGCCCAGCGTCATTCGCTTCTGGTCGTGCCGGCTCATCACCACGCCCGGGGACATCGGCGGCGGTGGGCTCTGCTGGCTCTCCGGCTCGTTTTGCGAGAGGTCCGGTCCCCCCCAGGGCGGGTTGCCGAGAGGGGACGGCGGCCTCCGGAAGTTGTACGTCTCTTTGCTGGACTGCGGCAGGAAGATTTCTGAGAATTTGTTGATGAACGGGTTGGAGGGAGTCCTCTGTTTGGGGATGAGTTTGCCCTCGTTGCCCGGGGAAGGCGTCTGTGTCTTGGGGTTTAGGTTTGACACGGGGGTGCTGGCGCCGTGGAACATGCCCGATTTGTGCTCGTACAACCCCAACCCCTGCAACTTGGAGGTGGCGCCGCCTACATTTGCCCGAATGGCGTCCGCTGGGTTGTGCTTGTTCCACTCGACGCCCATTGGCTGACCGTAGGGCGGCGGCGGGCGCTCCATCCCTGGGCTGTGATTGGCTCCCCCGTTAGCGGTGGCTCGCGGCCCCGGAGGTGTCAGGGTTCCGCCTCTCCTCTCGGGGCTAAGGCGAGGGTTGCTGTTGGGCTTGGTGTCGTGAGTCTGAGTGACCTTGTAGACCGTGTTAGACGTCATCCCGGGTGCCGCCTTGACGCTGGACATGCTGTTACTTGATTGGCTGCTGGAGTTTTCAGAGCACACCCGGTCCCTCTGCCGGCTGGAGGAGAAGGGAGAGTAAAGATAAGCATGTATTTTTTAAAATCAAATATAATCTATTAGTCCACAGATTTTATATTGTATAAGAACCATAGACCGTAACAATAATGGACGAAGCTTCCGGGTCTGAAAAGTGAAGCAAACTTAAAGCTACGTTCTCTCTAATTTCCAGCAGGGGGCGTCTCCACTGGCTCCAAAAAGAAGTCTGTTTCTATGAAAAATGAGCCAACTTCTCACTTGATTTATTACCTCAGTAAATATTTTCATAATGAGTTTAAGTTCTCAATCGCTAGTTTAAAGTCTTCAACACAGCATGAGGTTCATTTAGTAAATGATGCTTACATTTATTTTAAAATAGACAATAGATTAAGTTTTTGGACCTGTCAATCAAGACAGAGGCTTAGCAATGCTAATGCTTTTGGCTGTTGTCCCGTGTTTTCACTTCACTTTGTGCCATTCATCTGCGATTACGGCAGTACAGAAATTGGATAACTTTCCCCTAAAGGTGCACTATGAGTTACTGCGTGGTTTCAGCGTTGTTTCATTTTTGTCTCAAATGGTAGGCATCTCTCCTTGATCCTCTAGCTGCCTGCCCCCTGAACACACTGTGAAAAAGCCCGGTCTCGGGAGACCGCACAGGGGTCGTAAACGTCAAACAAACACTAGGGGCACAGGCTGTGTACCAAAATACAACAAACCACGTTCCAGCCTGTCACTGACAAGATGGTTGGGGAGGGGTGGGGGTTAGTGACAGTCAGTTAGGCATGACAGTTACAGAAACATGGGGGGAGGGGCGAGCTTGCTCGGTTTTGTTTGGAATTTACTTGGAACGTCAAAGAAGTGACGTCATGCAGAACTCATAGTGCACCTTTAAGTTACCAGCTAACGCTAGCTGTGGCTAGCTAGCTTGGTTTGCTGAACAAGACCTTTTTAGGCGATCAAAGAGTTGGCTTCACTTTTCAGACCCAGAAGTTGCCGCTTGCTTGGGACAAATAAACAAATCTTGAATGTAGCATGCCTCTCAAGACTGACAAAAACGCAAAAAAAAAACAGCCTTCAGCTTCGTACCTGTCGGGGAGTAAGTCCAGCCCCATGACCGGGCCAAGCCCCATGCCGGGGGCCATCATGGCCTGGTATGACGGGTAGTAGGGCATACCCTCCTCCTCCGCGTTGAAGAAGCAGTCGATGATCTGCGAGTCGGCGTACAGACAGCGGAACTCCCTGTCGAAGCTGTCGGTGATCCGGCCGGTGAAATGCATCACCATGTTGCTGTGCACCTGAGCCGACAGCCAGGTGAAGCTAGAGAAGGGGACACAACGGCATTTTAAAGGTTACAATCTCGAAAGCTCATTGGTGTAGTCTACGTGATATGCAGTATACCCACTAAGAAAGCTCCAGGATTTCCATATACCCTCTAAAAATGCCCAATGACACGCGACATACTTTCCATTATATTTTGAATTGTCATCTGCATTTTTCTTCTTCACATAGGCTAAATAAAAGGTATTTCCACCATAAATTGGTGAATAAAAGTTATCTGAATACAGGAAATGAAGTCGTTGATGCTCAAAACTTCCCTTGGGAAGGGCACCCAGACCCCCCACTATGATATAGCCCCCTCCACCAAAGGCAGATTCTGGCCAATATACAGTACAGTATACCGACTACAATACATTACACCACTGCAAAAGCTGTGTTTGAAACCGTTCCCTATCACATAAAGAGTGCACTATATTGTGTTTTCGCCATTTTGTAGAGATGTTGGAATTCTCCGCGGTTAATTTCATTCACTATATAGTCCACTATAAAATAACAATGCACAATGCACTGCTAATTTGAGTGTACATACTATTTACGCTACATTTTACTCCCGTATACCACAATGCAACGCGGTTGTGTTTTCCCGGAGGAGAAGAAGAAGAACACACACACAAATAACTGGCGCATCCACTGACGCAACAGTGTTTTCAATGTAGTGTGTGAAATCTTGTTTGGTCGTTCCCTCTATGGTTCACTCCTTAAAAAAGTCCAATGTATGGGCTTTTCTCCCATCTAGCGTTGAGATCATATATCGCAATCAACTCTCTCGCGCCACGCAGTTCAAAGTATGAATTACAGCTACGGTAGCCTTCACGCTTCAAAAAGCCGGTCTCTTGCCCTTTTCAATATCCTTATTCTTTTTCTGGGTGGAGAAGAAGACTCCTGTTCCTGAAATTTGGATTTTGAATAAGCGTGGTCCATGTTTCCTTCTTCGATACCCATTAGCAGCATTAAGCTTATTAGTACCTGGCTGTATGTCGGCCTTATCGTCAAGTATTCATGATCGTCAGTGGTGATCAAAATGTTATGAAATATAATAAAGTCAATGAGTAAGTGAGAATGGTTTCAAACACAGCTAAATACCTCCTTTTCGTTCTCTTCTGCAGTAATTGCAGGTGTGTTTTTAGATCTTATGTTCTTTAGGGCACGAATGTCGGTTGGCGAAGGCCCTATGAAAATTTATAGAATTCCTACTATTCCACCAAATGAATTGCATTTTTGGAGGGGCTAAACGTGCTCGGAAAGTTATCAAGCTTTGGACACGTATCATAACTGGCGTCAATTTACATCTGACAGGGTCGCAGGCTTGGGTTTGGCAAATTGGCTCGATAGCGCCCCCTACTAAATTTGGTAGGCCTATGTATCATGACCAGACCTACAAAAAAAAGCCTCTTGGAGCCATACCCTAAACCCAACAGGAAGTCAGCAAAGCATTGTGCGAGCATCTGTTCATCGCACTTAATTTGTTTTTGTAGTTTCAATATTGAGTCATTGCTCAAGAACTAGGGCTGCCCCCTCAATTAGTCGACTTATCGGTCGATTTGATCTTAGTCGACTAAGATGTCTTTAGTCGATTAGTCATATTTGATGCTTTTTTTTCATGGGTTAGTCAAAAAAAAAAAAAAGTGTGTTAGTCGACTAAGAATTTCTTTAGTGGAGGACAGCCCTAGAAAAAACTGTTTGCCTTTTTGGCAGACCAGATGCTCAATCAAGAGCTGCAACTATAACAATTATTTTCTGGATGAATGGATTAGTTGTGTGGTCTCCAAAATGTCAGAAAATGGTGAAAAATGTGGATCAGTGTTTGCCCCAAAGTCCCAAGATGACGTCCTCAAATGTCTTGCTTTGTCCCCAACTCAAAGATATTCAGTTTACTGTCACAGAGGAGAGAAGGAACTAGAACAATATTCAGATTTAACATGCTGGAATCAGAGACGTTTTACTTTTATTTCATAGAAAAATGTGTGCAGCGTTGTGCGTTTCTAAAAGTGTGCAGTTGGTCTCGGACAATAAAACTAGAAATTATGCAACACAAAATGTGACACTACACTTGGAAACTATCAGCTGTCTTTGTGTAAATTCTCTCTGTACACCTACCAGCTGATAAACCTGCAGATCAGCCCAAACTACATCCTGGGCGATGATGATGAGTCACCACAGTGACTCAGCTTATCAGCTTATCAGCCAGCAACAACATAACATGTGCATGAACCGCGGAGACGCCTGACTGAGCAGCAGAAATAAAGCCTACGTGGCAGAACAGAAGAGACAGAATGAGAGGAGCAACGTCTTACCCAGCAGGCCTGAGACACGGGGAATAAAACCCAAATGACCAATTACAGAAACATATTTGATATTTAGAATAACAGACAGGATCTGTAGATGATGCCTGGAGCCCCAGGTTATAGACGGAGCTTTTTTAACTAAAAAGTTATCACGACGGTTGAAGTATGGTGTTTAAATGGAGCTACTTACATTTAGACAACCAAGCATGTCTTTATCGCTAAGCCTGCATTCACACAACGCAGGTCTGCCCATTCATTTTTAAACGCATTTAGGCTGCAGCAAAGTTCTGAAGAATTCAACTCTTGGGGAAACGCAACCGGGCGTCATGCTGCGGTGGCCAACCATGTCAGCGTGGATCAGACTTGTCTAGGGAGAAGTGGCAGTGTTCAAAAACTGCAAGTGTGCTCAGTAAACTCTCTTTTGTGATTAAGTTAACTTCTTATTTTAAAGTGCTCATATTATGCCCATTTTAAGGTTCATAATTGTATTTAGAGGTTGTACCAGAATAGATTTACATGGTTCAATTTTCAAAAAACACCATATTTTTGTTGTACTGCACATTGCTGCAGCTCCTCTTTTCACCCTGTGTGTTGAGCTCTCTGTTTTATCTACAGAGTGAGACATCTCATCCTGTTCCATCTTTGTTATAGCAATGTGCAGTAGCTAGGTAAGGAACTACTAGCCAGTCAGAAACAGATTATGAGGGTGTGTCCTGACAGTACCTAGGTAAGGACTACTAGCCAGTGAAGCAGAAGTAGGAGGGCGTGTCCTGACAGTACCTAGGTAAGGACTACTAGCCAGTCAGAAGCAGAGTATGAGGGTGCGCCCTGACAGTACCTAGGTAAGGACTACTAGCCAGTCAGAAGCAGAGTATGAGGCGTGTCTTGACAGTACCTAGGGGAGGACTACTAGCCAGTCAGAAGCAGAGCAGAGGGCGGCCCTGACAGTACCTAGGTAAGGACTACTAGCCAGTCAGAAGCAGAGTATGAGGGCGTGCCCTGACAGTACCTAGGTAAGGACTACTAGCCAGTCAGAAGCAGAGTATGAGGGTGTGTCCTTACAGTACCTACAGTGCCTTGCGAAAGTATTCGGCCCCCTTGAACGTTTCGACCTTTTGCCACATTTCAGGCCTCAAACATAAAGATATAAAACTGTAATTTTTTGTGAAGAATCAACAACAAGTGGGTCCCAATTATGAAGTGGAACGAAATTCATTGGCTATTTCAAACTTTTTTAACAAATAAAAACTGAAAAAGTGGGCGCGCAAAATTATTCAGCCCCTTTTACTTTCAGTGCAGCAAACTCTCTCCAGAAGTTCAGTGAGGATCTCTGAATGATCCAATGTTGACCTAAATGACTAATGATGATAAATAGAATCCAGCTGTGTGTAATCAAGTCTCCGTATAAATGCACCTGCTCTGTGATAGTCTCAGAGGTCCGTAAAGCGCAGAGAGCATCATGAAGAACAAGGAACACACCAGGCAGGTCCGAGATACTGTTGTGGAGAAGTTTAAAGCCGGATTTGGATACAAAAGATTTCCCAAGCTTTAAACATCCCAAGGAGCACTGTGCAAGCGATAATATTGAAATGGAAGGAGTATCAGACCACTACAAATCTACGAAGACCCGGCGCCCTCTAAACTTTCAGCTCATACAATGAGAAGACTGATCAGAGATGCAGCCAAGAGGCCCATGATCACTCTGGATGAACTGCAGAGATCTACAGCTGAGGTGGGAGACTCTGTCCATAGGACAACAATCAGTCGTTATACTGCACAAATCTGGCCTTTATGGAAGAGTGGCAAGAAGAAAGCCATTTCTTAAAGATATCCATAAAAGTGTCGTTTAAAGTTTGCCAAAAAGCCACCTGGGAGACACACCAAACATGTGGAAGAAGGTGCTGTGGTCAGATGAAACCAAAATCGAACTTTTGGCAACAATGCAAAACGTTATGTTTGGCGTAAAAGCAACACAGCTCATCACCCTGAACACACCATCCCCACTGTCAAACATGGTGGTGGCAGCATCATGGTTTGGGCCTGCTTTTCTTCAGCAGGAACAGGGAAGATGGTTAAAATTGATGGAAAGATGGATGGAGCCAAATACAGGACCATTCTGGAAGAAAACCTGATGGAGTCTGCAAAAGACCTGAGACTGGGACGGAGATTTGTCTTCCAACAAGACAATGATCCAAAACATAAAGCAAAATCTACAATGGAATGGTTCACAAATAAACATATCCAGGTGTTAGAATGGCCAAGTCAAAGTCCAGACCTGAATCTAATCGAGAATCTGTGGAAAGAACTGAAAACTGCTGTTCACAAACGCTCTCCATCCAACCTCACTGAGCTCGAGCTGTTTTGCAAGGAGGAATGGGCAAAAATGCGGACTCTCGGTATGCCAAAACTGATAGAGACATACCCTAAGCCGACTTTACAGCTGTAATCGCAGCAAAAGGTGCGCTCAAAGTATTAACTTAAGGGGGCTGAATAATTTTGCACGCCAATATTTCAGTTTTTTATTTGTTTAAAAGGTTTGAAATATCCAATAAATTTCGTTCCACTTCATGATTGTGTCCCACTTGTTGTTGATTCTTCACAAAAAATTACAGTTTTATATCTTTATGTTTGAGGCCTGAAATGTGGCAAAAGGTCGAAAAGTTCAAGGGGGCCGAATACTTTCGCAAGGCACTGTAGGTAAGGAATACTAGCCAGTCAGAAGCAGAGTATGAGGGCGTGCCCTGACAGTACCTAGGTAAGGACTACTAGCCAGTCAGAAACAGAGTATGAGGGCGTGCCCTGACAGTACCTAGGTAAGGACTACTAGCCAGTCAGAAGCAGAGTATGAGGGTGTGTCCTGACAGTACCTAGGTAAGGACTACTAGCCAGTCAGAAGCAGAGTATGAGGGCGTGCCCTGACAGTACCTAGGTAAGGACTACTAGCCAGTCAGAAGCAGAGTATGAGGGCGTGCCCTGACAGTAGCTAGGTAAGGACTACTAGCCAGTCAGAAGCAGAGTATGAGGGCGTGCCATGCTAGCAGCTAGGCGAGCATTATAACATGTGTTACAAAGTGACGAGCGTTTGTCTCTGAAGTAAAGGCTGGAGTACAATAGAGCTGTTTGGAGCAGTTGGTGAAGTTCCTTTGGGGGGGGGGGGGGGACGAATTTGGGCTTTTTCTCTTTGTAAAATTACATGCACAAAAAAGATATATAACACAATAAAGGAAAGGGAAAACTATAAACTATAAACAGCTCAGTGGAACACAACAAAGGGTTTCCCTTTTTTTTTTTTTAAAAATTGTAGACGGGATGATCTGAAAGTCTACGTCGGCAGTCAGACGGTGCCTCTAAAACGCAGCTCTTTCTATTTATTTTGAATGGAGGGGGTAGTGAGTTTAGGCGGCTGGTGGGAGATGGAAAAAGTTGAGCCAGATTTAACTTTTGGAGAAACGCAACCCTGTGACACGCTGCAGTGGCCAATCATGTGAGCGTGGATCAGATTGTTGTGGTTTAAGGCGGTGTGAGAGTCCCGTACAGGAAACATCACTGCCTCTATCTCTGCCACAAGAACGTTTTAAAAACACAAGCTGTGAACTGCCTGGGAGTTTGTGGAACAGCTGACTGTTTCCTCGGTCCCTCTGGGTCTTTTCTTTTTGGCCATTTTAGGCCTTTATGTGACAGGACAGCTGAAGTCATGAAAGCGGAGATAAATGGGGAATGACATGCAGCAAAGGGCCGCAGGTCAGGGAGTCGAACCTGTGGCTGCTGCGTCGAGGAGTTAACCTCTATATATGGGCGCACGCTCTACCAGGTGAGCTACCTGGGCGCCCAACTCCGTCTCTTTTGTTTCTCTCTCCTGTGAAATAAAGCTGCCTTCGGTGCGTTCGGAAACGTCGAGATCCATAAACGATCCGACGGAAAACAGTTACTGTGAAATATAAAGTCTACTTGTGCTACATTGGGGGGTTAAAGAACACAACAGGGTGGGGTCAGCCCTATGTTCCCAAATTTCTAGGACATTTTCAAAATTAGGTCTTGTGTTCCTACATTTCCCTTCAATTTAAGCCCTATCCTCCCACAGCATTTTTTAGGGTTAGGGTTAGGGGAATAAAATCCGAATACAAATTTATCAAAAAGGAACTGTGGGAAGATAGGGCCTAATTTTGGAAAAAAAATCTTGGAAATGTGGGAACATAGGGCTGTGGGAACATAGGCACGCTCCCAACAGGGCGTCACACAAAAGGGGCGTTTATGGGCCACTCCCACCGCTGCACAACCCTGCGGAAAAATAATCACCAGATCGATGTTTGCGGTTATGAATGGGCCCCAAAATCTCCAGAATAACAAGCCGCCAAGCGAACAGAGTTTAAGGGCAGCAACGCACAGAGAAAGCGGAAGGTGAGGGTGTCAGGCAATTATCCTGCAAATGTGCTTCCGTTGATCCGGACTTCATCTCCCCAAAGTTGAATCCGTTTCAACTTTTTGTCACAAGCCGCTGCATTCTTCCAGCTCCCCCCCGCAGCCCCCCAGCCACCGCAGCCAAATCACCAAACCCTGATTCAAAATAGATGGAAAGACCTGCGATTTTGACGCAGTGAGCGTGAACGCAGCCTAAACGCAAATCCCAGCTGTAATAAAAACACACACTGGTGTCTTTGATTTCTTTGATTTCTCCTATAATCTTCTAGAAATATAACCGAGGTTCACAGAATCAGAAAATATCATCAGAAATCACTGACTACCTCTGATCACGATGCACTTTATTAATTCACCTAAACAATGCACTATATAGGATCACACTGTATTTTGTCTCTACGATTATATGGACTATGGACTGATTTCTCAGAGCTCTATGCACTTTATTTGCTAATGCACTTTAATAATGGACTAACACGATCATACTGCATTCTGTGTTTTATGTCTTTTCTAAGCTATAAAAGGAAAAGCACTTTTAATGATTATACTACTGGTTAGACGTCAAACTGCATTTCCTTATACTGGTTGTCCTTGTGCAATGACAAAGTTGAATCTAATCTAAAATGACAGATATTAACCTATAGAATATGAAGTGGTTCATCATCATACACAGTAACTACAGTTCCTTATCTCAGGCCTGTTTTGCAACACTCGCTCTAACGTCTCCCAGAGAGCGACGTGTTGCCCGCGGGGCTTTTAATAATCTCTGCAGAGACGGTTCCACGTGCAGTGCATTTAAAAAAAAAAAAAACACAGCAGCCAGAGAGAACCTGCAGGACGGCTTTCTGATTTCGCGATAAAAATCACTCACGGCTCAGATATGTCGCACACAACTCACCCAGAGTTAAATTCCGGGGAAAATTTCAGAGAAAGATCTGATCCGAGCACCCCTTTCACGGTATAAAACCGTCAATCATGAAAGTTATCACGAAGAGAAGAGGGTCGTCTAACAGGTCTGACATATGAAGTGGTGTTTGACATTCATAAATCCATTCTCTCTTTGACGATAACACGTGGCTCATAGTTTAGGTCGAGATAAATCTGCCGTTTCCCGTAACTGTTAAAAACTCGTTACGAATTCATCCCAAAAATGAAATATGTGTGAAGACACACATTTGGAAGATGTTAGGAACCAACTATTTAGCATAAGTACGCACATTGTAAACACTGAATAAATAAGAGCCTTTTATCTGCTAAAAACTACATTATAATGGGTCGTTTTAAGTCTAATTAATTATTAATGTACAGAATTGACTATGAAAATATTCTTTTGATTTTGTACATTTTATTTTGCTGCCTCGTGCAAAGACTTTCTAACTTGGGTTTTGAAAGGCGATTGTTTTTGAATAAAGTATATTATAATTATTATTCTCAAGATGCATGCTGCAATACCTTCTTTTAAATATAAAATATGAACATTAGTATGAAGTGGATACGGCAAATCTGAGTGGCATCTGGCTCATAACTGTCTAAAAAAAAAAAAAAAAGTATGAGAAATATTAAAACATGTACGTACATATGAATTTGAAAAAGGGTCAAACCGCCATGTGTAAAAATATGCTTTTCGATGAGATAAAAGCTGTCGTTATCTGCTAAATATCAGTGAATCAGTTTATTATTTGCTTCTCAAACAGCGTTCCCTCCCCGGGTATCCAAGCGTCAAACCGCATTATCACGGCGTTTAATATCACAGTGGCGTTGGCGTTTGAAGACAGGGCGGGAGGCAGAGGCGTGCTCAGGTGATAAGCGTTAGATATTTGCCTCAAGCGAGCCACCTGGCACCGCTCCAGGCCTCGCCCGTCATTCCACAGGCAGCAGGTTTGATCGACTCGACCCGATCCGCTTCCACACACACACGCCTTAAAACTAAACACACACTCCACTGCAGCTATTTGAGGCCAAATCTGAGATAACCTATCAGGAGAAAATAATACCAGAAGGAAACAACCTGACGGGATTTGACAGAACAAGGAAGCAGAGGAAGGGAAGAGGATCAAAGGGCAGAGAGCACCGAGAGGAGAGGGGATCAGAAGGTGAGGTGGGTGACACACCTGGGTCAGGTGACCAAAAAAAAGTATCAATATGAACTCGACAATATTATAAGGGATTTTGTGTGTCTGTGTGTGTCTGTGCGCGTGTGTGTCTGTGCGTGTATGTTTGTGTGTGTGCATGTATGTGTGTGTCTGTGCATGTACAGTATGTTTGTGTGTGTGTGTGTGTTTCTGTGCGTGTCGGTATGTGCGTCTGTGCATGTATGTTTCTGTGTGCGTGTGTGTGTGTGTCTGTGCGTGTGTGTGTGTGTGTATGTAAAGGGCAGAGAGCACAGTGGATCAGAAGGTGCAGTTAGTGACACACCTGGGTCAGGTGACAAATAGAATGTGTGAATATGAACTCTACAATATTATAAAGGGACATTACCAAGAACTGCAAGAAAGTAGTTGATTAGTTGTCAACTATGAAATAATTTACTATTCTGACAATAAATTAATCAGTTTGAGCCATTTTTTACAAAATATAAAAACAGTGAAACTTGTGTGATGTTAGCTTGTGAAATGGGAATATATTTTCTAGTTTCTTCTCTCCTCGTTGACAGTACAGTGAATAGTTTTGAGTTGTGGACACCAAAAGTCTTTTGTTTTCTCCTTAACTTCTTCAGGACATGAACACCTGTTTCCTGGGTGAAAGTCTTGTGTTTTCTCCTTAACTTCTTCAGGACATGAACACCTGTTTCCTGGGTGAAAGTCTTGTGTTTTCTCCTCAACTTCTTCAGGACATGAACTAGGGCTGCACGATTATGGCCAAAATGATAATCACGATTATTTTGATCAATATTGAGATCACGATTAATTGTCACGATTATTTGTTGATTTTAGCCAAAACAAAATTTTATTGTCACATAATTATATAATTATAACTGCTTTTACATCCATATTGTGCTACATTCCTACTAATACATCCATATTGTGCTACATTCCTCCTTTATTGAAGGATACTGTGAAGGAGTATGCCATTTCAGCTGTTGTGCGACCGCTTTCCACACATGCATGTTTGCCGTGAAAGATACAGGCAACGCAATTTTCTGTTCACGTTAACGCGAGCCATGTGATGCCCGGTATCTACCAGACGAAATAGCTACGCGGATTTCTGTGGCTCATTACACTGACACATACATGTCTGCGTTACGCTCTGATGCTCCGAAACCCACGTTAGAGGCAACATAAACATCGCTGAATGTCACGCTAGTAAACACTAATGACACGTTATACAGCAGGTAGCGTTAGCCTACCGTTAGCCACAGTAGTAACTGGATTAAACACGGCTAAAATGCTGACAGCTAAACAGTGTAGTGTGTCTGTATTTCACTGTAGGATTCCAACAGCGGGACGTCCAACAGTCTGCTGCTAAAGCTATGAGCTAAAAGACACAAACTAGCACTGGTCACTGCTGTTGTCTGAAAACAACACAGCCGGGACAAAACGTTGCGTTTACTGGTAAACTGGTAAACATCGTGACCGGCTTATGATGACCGACTGCTACCTGTTGTGGAATATTCCTCACGTTACTCTGTCCTCTGTGACTGTCTACATCTAGAAACTAAGCTGCGCGGTGCAGGCAGGGAACAGCTCTGATTGGCTCATGGAGACATGTGATCAAACAGTGGTTTATGGAGCGCTAGATTGGCTTTGCAAAAACTGTTCTATGAACGGAATGACGCATTTTAAATATCGCTCGATCACGCAAATTTGATCGTGGGAAGCCAAAATCGTGATCGTGATTAAAATTCGATTAATTGTGCAGCCCTAACATGAACACCTGTTTCCTGGGTGAAAGTCTTGTGTTTTCTCCTTAACTTCTTCAGGACATGAACACCTGTTTCCTGGGTGAAAGTCTTGTGTTTTCTCCTTAACTTCTTCAGGACATGAACACCTGTTTCCTGGGTGAAAGTCTTGTGTTTTCTCCTTAACTTCTTCAGGACATGAACACCTGTTTCCTGGGTGAAAGTCTTGTGTTTTCTCCTTAACTTCTTCAGGACATGAACACCTGTTTCCTGAGTGAAAGTCTTGTGTTTTCTCCTTAACTTCTTCAGGACATGAACACCTGTTTCCTGGGTGAAAGTCTTGTGTTTTCTCCTTAACTTCTTCCGGGACATGAACACTGCTCCCTCTCTTTAAAGCCCTGTGTTTTAGGAGCCAAACATCCCCCCCGACCTCCTCCCTACGAGGATCTTCACGCTCTCATACAGCAGCAGTCATTGTGCTGCTGAATGTGATACATACTAGAACACATTTGAATAACACTGTGTTACTTTTCATGTACGAACGGTCCTTGAGAACAGCCTGCTCTTTTCAATGCACTGTGACACGATGTTGCCAAATTCCACAGAATTTCACAGCTCGGTTTGCCTCTCAGCTCCATAAAATACAGTGTTTCTACACTGTGGTTTACTTGTCTGATACTGTCAGAGGGCGTGGAACACAGGTCAAATCTATAGAATAGAAAAAAATGCAAATGTGTGTGTGCGTGCGTGAGGGCACACTGACAGTGAAGTAGCACCCTCCTTTGCTACAGAACAGGTTAATCCCCCCCCCACACACACACACACACACACACTTTCGCACTGACACATTTGCAAACCTCTGACGGCCTCTCTGGGCTCAGCTGGTTTCCTCCTACCACCCCCCCGCTGAAAGTGCCGTCTATCAGGCGGGATGCAAAGTGAAGGTCAAAATGCTAATCGAGAGCCGTCCACAGACTCTGTTGCTGTTGGATTAGACACCTATTTATATACCCACACACACCTCCTTACTGATCGTCAGTCTGTCAACTTTTGTTATTCCAGGCTTTCTACATTCAATTGTGGCAGCATTATGCATAGGGTTGGCCATTCAGAAAGGTCCCATACTGATACTGATACAGAGACTTCAATACCGGTTCCTAAATGATGATTGATACTGTGTGTGTGTATGTGTGCGTGTACGTGCGTTTGTCTGTGTGTGTGCACGTGTCTGTGTGTGTGTGTATTTGTCTGTGTGTGTGTGGGTGTCTGAGTGTGTGTGCGTGCGTTTGTGTGTCTGTGCATGTGTGCGTGTCCGTGTGTGTGTGTGTACGTGCGTTTGTCTGTGTCTATGCATGTATGCGTGTGCGTTTGTGCATGTTCGTGTGTGTGTCTGCATGTCTGTGTGTGTGTGTCTGTGCGTGCGTGTGTGCATGTGTGTGTCTGTGCATGTCTGTGCTTGTGTGCACATGCGTGTGTGTGTGTGTGTGCATGTATGTGTATGTCTTTGCATGTCTGTGCACGTGTGTGTGTGCGTACGTGCGTGTGTGCGTGTCTAACCTGTACGAGCCGGCGATGACCTCTTCACAGTCGATGATCATGAACTTCTCCAGGACCTGACCGGTGAATTTCTTGCCGCTCTTGGTGCAGTACGTGTCCCCGCACATGCTGCGAATACGCATGTTCTGCACACAGACACAGACACACACACACACACACACTCACAATACACGTCACGGTTAGAAACACAAACGCACAAACATGGAATGGCGCGTTCTTTTTGTCTTGTAATCGCGACTAGTAGCTCGAGCGTGACGTCACATCCGTGTTGAAAAATGAATAACCGCGGGGTTGTTGCGTTCTTTTTGTCACACAATACTACGAGTTGGAGAAAAGATGGATTTTTGTAACATTTTTAGTAACATTTAGGATTCTATTCACCCAGTTCTTGACATATTACACACATATATTTCACAGTTTGATACATGAAAATTACGCTTTGATTAACGTTAACGTTAGGCTACTGCTCTGCTTTCTGCTCAAGACTCGGCTTAAAGCCGTTGTTGTCATATAGCAACCGAGCGTCTCTAGCCAACTTCAGCTGCACAAGCTACAAAATAACTAATGAGGCGGTATTTAACTCCTAATAAGACTGTAGCGACATGCCTATAGGTAGCAGTATACAGCGCTATGTTTAACTCCTAATAAGACCGTAGAGACATGCCTATAGGTAGCAGTATACAGCGCTATGTTTAACTCCTAATAAGACTGTAGCGACATGCCTATAGGTAGCAGTATACAGCGCTATGTTTAACTCCTAATAAGACCGTAGAGACATGCCTATAGGTAGCAGTATACAGCGCTTATGTTTAACTCCTAATAAAACTGTAGAGACATGCCTATAGGTAGCAGTATACAGCGCCATGTTTAACCTCTAATAAGACTGTAGAGACATGCCTATAGGTAGCAGTATACAGCACTATGTTTAACTCCTAATAAGACTGTAGCAACATGCCTATAGGTAGCAGTATACAGCGCTATGTTTAACTCCTAATAAGACCGTAGAGACATGCCTATAGGTAGCAGTATACAGCGCTATGTTTAACTCCTAATAAGACTGTAGAGACATGCCTATAGGTAGCAGTATACAGCGCTATGTTTAACTCCTAATAAGACTGTAGAGACATGCCTATAGGTAGCAGTATACAGCGCTATGTTTAACTCCTAATAAGACTGTAGAGACATGCCTATAGGTAGCAGTATACAGCGCTATGTTTAACTCCTAATAAGACTGTAGAGACATGCCTATAGGTAGCAGTATACAGCACTATGTTTAACTCCTAATAAGACTGTAGAGACATGCCTATAGGTAGCAGTATACAGCTGTTTAGCTTTCGCTATGTTTAACTCCTAATAAGACTGTAGAGACATGCCTATAGGTAGCAGTATACAGCTTGCGTTTTAACTCCTAATAAGACTGTAGAGACATGCCTATAGGTAGCAGTATACAGTGCTATGTTTAACTCCTAATAAGACTGTAGAGACATGCCTATAGGTAGCAGTATACAGTGCTAAAATTATGTTTTTTTTTAAAAAAAAAAAAAGTTAAAATTGTAGATAACCACAATGTTTACTACGTGTGATGCACGACGTAGCCATCTTTGAAAGTGAGCTCGGGGTCCTCTGAGTTCAGACGACTTGACAAGTCGTAAATACGACCTCGGGGGCGTTCTTTTTAAAACTTCCGGGTCGTAACTCCGGAAAACAACTCGTAAAACGACTTCGGTGGACAAAAAGAACGCACCAGAAGCTCACAGAAGAAAGCCAGTTTTTCACTTAGGTATTCTTTTCTGCTTTCTCTGAGCTCATTTAGAGAGGATCATTGCCTTCACTTCTATGCTTCTAAACCCTCTTAAACTTACTGTTTGTTTAACTTTATTTGCATTATGACCTGTCATAGTTTGTATGTGTGTGCTTATCTAAAGCACCTTGACATTGTCTTTGTGTCTGAATTGGGCTATAAAAATAAATTGCCTTACTATAAATCTAACAACAGACTACCTGTTGGTGCAACCTTAATTACAAAACAGTGAGCATGTGAGGTTTGTGAAATGAATTGCTTAAAAAAGGATTTGAAAATTCAAATGAGCTCCACGCATAACAAGCTCTGGAATTATTCAACATGGAAGGATTTTTTTGTTGTTAGAAGTAATGAAATTAGTTTTATTATTATTATTTTTTTTAAGTAGCGAGGTGGGAAGTGAGTGTCCGAACAACAGATGGAAAAATACTTTTTATATCCTCCACACCAAAAAAAAAAGTTATCTGGAACGTCATTGTTGCTGGTGCAAAATTTGGGTCTTTTGCATGTTTGTTTCCATCCATTCAGTCAGTCAGCATTTGGTTTCAGCTCATGTCTGTGCAGAGACTTTTGACTTAATATTTGCATGATGTGGCGGATGATTCATCACTGTTAACATGTCCTCGGTGAAGAACACATCTGTGGTGTGGCTGATGCTGCGAGAGCAGACCGAGTCACACGGTCCTCACACACACACACACACACACACACACACACACACACACACACACACACACACACACACACACACACACACACACACACACACACACACACACACACACACACACACACACACACACACACACACACACACACACACACACACACACACACACACACACACACACACACACACACACACACACACACACAGAGATGGGACTTTATAGAGACACTGCAGGAGAATGGGGAGGATATTTGAGGTTTTAAAATATGAAAAAGAGGCATTATCTTGTTAAAAACGTGCTAATGTGCATACATTTCTAGAACAGAAATGTGAACATTGGATAAAGCCAGGTTTCATGTTGTTGACATATTGGAGGTTTTTTTTCCAGAGGGGATTTCAGATCTCTTTTTAACACTTTGTAAATCAGAAAACACTGTCAGAAGCCATTTTAAAAAATAATCTATTTCCTCCATGTTTTTCTGAATAAAATGTTACATAAAATCAGGGTGTGAATGATGTCTAAACAAAGCTCTGTGGAGAGGGAGAGAGAGAGAGAGAGAGAGAGAGAGAGAGAGAGAGAGAGAGAGAGAGAGAGAGAGAGAGAGAGAGAGAGAGAGAGAGAGAGAGAGAGAGAGATACACACAGACAAAAAGAGAGACACACATACCCACACAGGCACAAAGGCACGCACACACACAGACAGAAAGACACACACACAAAGAGACAAAGACACACACACAGACAAAGAGACACACAAACACACACACACAGACACAAAGAGACACACACACACACACACAGACAGACAGACATAAAGAGACAAACACACACAGACAGACACACAGACAGACAGACACAAAGAGACAAACACACACAGACAGACACACACACACACACGTTGCGGTTCTCCAACAGTCCTGTGTGACTTCTAGACGTTGGGTGTGGAGACGGCTCTACTGCTGAGGTTGAAAATGTAACACACACGCTTTGGTAGTGAAATATTGGGGGACACTAGAGGGAAAACCAGAACCGGTTCCAGTACCCTACCCAGTCTGGGAAGTCAGATGGGAAAACCAGAACCGGTTCCAGTACCCTACCCAGTCTGGGAAGTCAGATGGGAAAACCAGAACCAGTTCCAGTACCCTACCCAGTCTGGGAAGTCATACATTTGTATGTGTGTATGTCCCTGTAACACAGTCATTTCCCAGTTTGAGATTAACAAAGTCCATCCATCCATCTATCATCCATCCATCCATTTATCCATCTATCATCCATCCATCCTTCTATTTATCCATCCATCCATCCATTTATCCATCTATCATCCATCCATCCATCCAACCATCCATGTCTGTGTGCACCTATCACCAAGGCAAATCCCACGTGATGTAACGACCGTGGCAATAACCTCCTTTCTGATTTCTGATTCTCTGCCCCCAAGGTTTAACTCCATCTCTGTCCGAGTCCCCCAGCTGAAACATTATAGATTTGAGCGTCTGTACTTACACTCATGTGGGAGCTCTGAATATCCAGCGTGGAGCACATCTCCGTGAAGTGCTCAAGGTTTTTCTCGTCCAGCAGGATGTAGACGGGGACTTTGCGCTTGTTGGACGCCTCCATGAGGTCACACAGCAGGTCCACGTCTGTGAACACGTCCATCACCAGGGCGATCACCTGGAGCAGCACGGAGACACAGTAGAGACACGTTAGAGAGACATTAGCGACACGTTACAGACACGCTAGAGAGACATTAGAGAGACATGTTAGAGAGACATTAGAGATACGCTAGAGAGACATGTTAGAGAGACACGCTAGAGAGACATTAGAGACATGTTAGACAGACAATAGAGACATGTTAGAGAGACAATAGAGACACGCTAGAGAGACACGTTAGAGACACCCTAGAAAGTCATTAGAGACATGTTAGAGACACGTTAGAGAGACATTAGAGAAACGCTAAAGAGACATTAGAGACATGTTAGAGACACGTTAGAGAGACATTAGAGAAACGCTAGAGAGACATTAGACACGTTAGAGAGACATTAGACACGTTAGAGAGACATTAGAGACATGTTAGAGAGACAATAGAGACATGTTAGACAGACAATAGACATGTTAGAGAGACATTAGAGTGTACATGTTAGAGACACAGAGACACCCTAGAAAGTCATTAGAGACATGTTAGAGACACGTTAGAGAGACATTAGAGAAACGCTAAAGAGACATGAGACACGTTAGAGACCCGTTAAGAGACATTAGAGAAAGCTAGAGACATTAGAGACATGTTAGAGACCGCGTTAAGAGACATTAGAAGCAGCTAAAGAGACATTAGAGACATGTTAGAGACACGTTAGGAACACGTTAGAGACATTAGAAGAAAGCTAGAGACATTAGACACGTTAGAGACACGTTAGAGAGACATTAGAGAAACGCTAAAGAGACATTAGAGACATGTTAGAGACACGTTAGAGAGACATTAGAGAAACGCTAAAGAGACATTAGAGACATGTTAGAGACACGTTAGAGAGACATTAGAGAAACGCTAGAGAGACATTAGACACGTTAGAGAGACATTAGACACGTTAGAGAGACATTAGAGACATGTTAGAGAGACAATAGAGACATGTTCGACAGACAATAGACATGTTAGAGAGACATTAGAGACATGTTAGAGAGAGACACAGAGACACCCTAGAAAGTCATTAGAGACATGTTAGAGACACGTTAGAGAGACATTAGAGAAACGCTAAAGAGACATTAGAGACATGTTAGAGACACGTTAGAGAGACATTAGAGAAACGCTAGAGACATTAGAGACATGTTAGAGACACGTTAGAGAGACATTAGAGAAACGCTAAAGAGACATTAGAGACATGTTAGAGACACGTTAGAGAGACATTAGAGAAACGCTAGAGAGACATTAGACACGTTAGAGAGACATTAGAGAAACGCTAGAGAGACATTAGACACGTTAGAGAGACATTAGAGACATGTTAGAGAGACAATAGAGACATGTTAGACAGACAATAGAGACATGTTAGAGAGAGACACATTAGAGACACTCTAGAAAGTCATTAGAGACATGTTAGAGACACGTGAGAGAGACAGAGAAACGCTAGAGAGACATTAGAGACATGTTAGAGACATGTTAGAGAGACGTTAGAGAGACATTACAGAGATGTTAGAGCAAGCACTGTTTCATGTAGGCCTGTAACACTAATTACATTATTGTACAACTGTCAATTCTTTTAAATAATCGCAGTTTCTTTGTGTAACTAATCGATACTTTTATGGCACCGAAAAAAAAATCTGTCCTCTGTGCATATTGAAACAGAGCGGAGCTACGACCGACACCGACACACACTGTAAACTGTCTGCAGTTTTGTTGAAGTCACAGAGAGTCACGGTTGGTTTCAAATGTGGTTACAGTTTTTCTAAACTTGACGCAGACAGCGTTTGCTGCGATATGATATTAATGGCGAGGTGAAAGCGGTCGCGGTGCTGTTGACGTTACACTTCCTCTTAGACAAGCAGGCACAACGGTGGTTTCTCTGCCCTGATGACTGACTGACAGGCTGCGCTTGCAAAGCAAGGCACTTTTATTAATGTTACTCTGAGTGAGCAGTTTTACCAGAATCAGAATAACTGTTTTGATTCACAATTAAAGTGGAAAATAAAAGCTTTGTGTTTAATGCATTTTTGTTGATGTTGAAATGGATTTTAAAACCTATGGTATCGAAAAAAGTATAGTTAGGAACCGGCATCCAAAATGAGGTATTAGAATTGGCACCAGATCGAAAGATTTTGAACGATACCCAGCTCTATGTGTAACCGCAATTAATTGCTAACATTAGCTAAGGTCCTAAGGCATATGACTGCTAATTGTAGACTTTGTTTGGATATGCCCAATTGTAATTATATAAGTGATTATTGGTCGGTGAATGTGTGTGTGTGTGTGTGTGTGTGTGTGTGTGTGTGTGTGTGTGTGTGTGTGTGTGTCTCTGTGTTTATGTGTCTGTCTCTCTGCGTTTGTGTGCGTGTGTCTCTGTGTGTGTGTCTCTCTCTTTGTTTGTGTTCGGGTTGTGTGCGTCTCTGTATGTGTGTGTGTGTGTGCGCACACGTTGTTGGCACTTTGACCCTCTACATGTTTACATGTTCACAGTTCGAAAAACTGTATTATGATAATAAAGAGGTGTTCACTACATAGGTTGTGTATTTGTGTTACTATATTATCTGGGTCACATGACAGCGACAGATATTCACAACTTGTTTGTAAAAGCACGTTGCAAGTTTCAACTGGTCGAGTCGCGACTCTTGCGTCTGAACTGGGTCTCACCGCTGACTGAACATTTTGGGGGTTTGAGGCTGTTGGTTGGAGAGAACATTTTGAGGATGTCAACATGGACAACGATGGACACAATTGTCTGGCATTTTATAGACTTAACAATTAATCAAAAGTACTTACTTAATGTTTCAAACTAAATGTACAAGCACAGTGCACAATGTCTGGGACCGCCACATTAAACTGCAAATGCCAGATAGTCTGAACCCTCTCAGTGCATCCCCCCCCCCCCTCCATCCATGCATTGAGAAGAAATGAACGAGCCCTCCATATGGTGAGTGTTACGCAATACACCCCAAGAATGGGTTTGAATGCAGATGACAGCACACACACACACACACACACACACACACACACACACACACACACACACACACACACACACACACACACACACACACACACACACACACACACACACACACACACACACACAAGCTCACAGGCATGTGCACGTGTGTGTGCAAATGAATAACACGTAATTATTATAGGAGTCAAAATTTTAGTAGGAAAAGTTATTTTTGTATTTTTATTTTCACTAAAAAAATAAATAAAATAAAACGTAAAAAATGATGACGATGATGTGATTTTTGCCGAGGCGCCGTACCAAACAAGCACGTTCCCTAACATCTTACGGAGAATACGATTGATAGGCCGGGGCATCTCTGTAGCACCACAATGCTTCATTATATATTGTAAAAGCATGTTGTGACACATTTACCTTATATTAAAAAATGTGCAGCTCCTGCGTTCTGGATAGTGCACTTATAGTGCACGTATTACGATTTCGATAATATTTCTCTTAAAAAAAAGGTGCAGTAGGTAAGACTTATAAAACTACCTTTCTGTCATATTTTCTGAAACTGACCCTATGTTCCAGTAGATCTACATGAAGCAGCCTACAGCCTGTAGTGCGATTTGCAAAAATCCACCGCTCCCTGTTCAGATGCACCAATCACGGCCAGGGGGTGTCCTACTGCGTTTCAATCTCTGCTCATGCACGCATTCATTCTCCCTTGGGGGCTTAGGAGACCGTTTTGGCTAAGTCCTGGGTCTTCACAATCCTACCCACGCCACCTTAACCCTCCTGTTGTCCTCGGGTCAAATTTAACCCATTTTCAAAAAGAACCCATTTTCAAAAAGTTTCTATATCAGAAATTTGGGTTTCTTTCAACCAAATTGTCAACAAAAAATAACATGGATGGTTCCATGCAACACTCTTCACAACTAAAATGAATGATCAGTTCACTACTTTCATTGAATTTGGGTGTTTTATTACATTTTATAGCATTTGTAAAAACAAAAAATGATAAAAGAATGTTGAAAAAAGTGACAAAAATCTCAGAAAAAGCTTAAAAAAACTTTAAAAAACCCCAATAAAACTGTAAAAGAAAAGTGCAGAACAAAAACAATAATAATCGACATCGAAAAACATCGAAAAAAAAGTGACAAAAACGTCAGCAAAAGTAACAAAAAGGTCGCAAAAAGTGATAAAAACATCGGGAAAAGCGACAGTGTTGCAAAAACAGTAAACATTGAATAAAAAAAAAATAAAAAAAAAAAAATAAAACGGTTTAAATTTTACATTTTGACCCAGAAAAACGTTGCCACAGAGTTGCATGGTCGACAGGAAGACAACACAAGGGTTAAAGGAACACGCCGACTTATTCGGAATTTAGCTTATTCACCGTAACCCCCAGAGTAAGACAAGTCCATACATACCCTTCTCATCTCCGTGCGTGCTGTAAAGCTGTCTGACGGCTCCAGCAGCATCAGGCCATCACAGAACAGGCAGGTGAATGGTTCCAGTAATCCTACTGCTCCGAATAAGTGACAAAATAACGCCAACATGTTCCTATTTACATGTTGTGATTTGTAGAGTCACAGCGTGTACAAAAAACAACGTAACACGAGACACAGCCATCTTCTAACCGTAAACAAACCGGGAACTATATTCTCAGGCGGAAGAATATAGTACTTGGGCGGAGTGATATGCTCGCAGCAAGCCTGTCTGAGAATATAGTTCCCGGTTTGTTTACGGATAGAAGATGGCTGTGTCTCATGTTACGTTGTTGGTGTTATTTTGTCACTTTTGTCACAATTGGGAGCAGTAGGCTAGTTGGAACCAGTTACCTTCAGGATCTGTGCTAGGCTAAGCTAATGCTGGAGCCGTCAGACAGCGTTACAGCACGCACGGAGATGAGAAGGGTATGTATCGACTTGTCTAACTCTGGGGGTTATGGTGAATAAGCTAAATTCCCAATAAGTCGGCGTGTTCCTTTAATTGTTCGGCCCTATGCAGACGATTTGTTTTTTCTCTAACATAGTTAAAACATATGTTGGTAATATATACTCTGTTCATATTTTGGTCCAGTTGTGAACCGTACGGCAGTATGCATGAACCGTACCCGAGAACACCTTTTCAAGTGGACTTGGTCACGAGACAACGAACCGTGCCCGGGAACAGTACGTTGTGTTCACACTAAATCAAACGTACTAGACTTTGGGCGCCCGGGTGGCTGGAAGTTATTCCTCGATGCAGAGGCCCAGGGTTGAATCTGACCTTACTGCATTATATTATATTTTTTTGATTTTAAATTGTCACCTGCCTACTGAACAAAGTGTTTCCTGATGTAGCCTGAATGGGTCTCTTCCAAAGGCCCATTCTGAGCCAGGTCGGACCCTGGTTTCTTTGCCGCAAGGACAAAATGAAGACAGTTTAACATCAACTGTGAGTCTCCTTTACTGCACTGCAGTTGTGACTTGATTCAACAGTACAGATGTCAAAGCTCCTTTATGGTTCTAATCTAAGAAATGGCCCCGAGTGAACTTAAGATAAGTGGGATGAACAAACATCCAGCTCTGTAACAGATGTTTATCAGCTGTATCCACTGACTGGTCAACTGGTGTCCCTTGATCTTAAAACCTGCCGACTCTGCACAAATGTGTCAAAAAGAGTTTGTTGCTGCCGTGTCCAGAGACAACAGCTTCTCCAACTTGTTGCATTTCTACATTTTTTCGAACGTTGCGTGCAGGCATGGAACAGGTTTAAATGATTTGGGTACAACCGGTTTCATCATGCATATTAAACTATATCTCGGTTTCTATATAGGGAAGAAGGAAGTGTCTGTGGAGACGTGACTCATGCAGCGTGTGATGGACTGCCTGCCAATAAACCAACGGCTCTTATTCAGCTGTCATGTGCTCAGTTTAGGGATCAGGAGACAGCTCGGAAACATGTTATAAAAACGCTTATAAACGCTATGTCACATGTCATGAACTATAACGGCTGTATGTTACAGAGCTGGCAACTATTGGATGGTCCAAAGTAGGGATCGCCCGAAACTGGTTTTTAAAGCGGCCATATTATGCTCATTTTCAGGTTCATAATTGTAATTTGAGATTGTATCAGAATAGGTTTACATGGTTTCATTTTCAAAAAAGCACCATATTTTTGTTGTACTGCAGCTCCTCTTTTCACCCTGTGTTCAGGTCTCTGTTTTAGCTACAGAGTGAGAGAAATCTTAACTTCTGTTCATCTTTGTTGTCAGTCGCACATGCTCAGTAGCTAGGTAAGGATTACATGAGCTAGCTAGCGGTTTCTCCAACTTCGGCCTGTACAAGGCAGGATTAGCCGGGAGACTTCTTCTAAACGAGGACGTACTTCACACTTTGCGTGGAATACCTGCAGAACAGGGACATGGAAGTAGTTCTATACAATTCATTTTGTAGATTAGGGTGAATTTGTGTGTCGTAGCAGTGTTTTGCCATTGAGAACAAGCTAGCATGCTAACGGTTAGCCCCCGAGCCCCCTGGTTTTAGCTAGTGACGTAGAAAGCCGTGCAGATTTTGACCAGCACACCCAGAGACTGAAGGCAGGACACATTCAGAAACCATATCTCACTCAGAACACCATGGATGTTTTTGTTTTCAAAGTTTGTATGTGTATGGAAGCACCAGAGACACAAAATAACACCCCAAATCCCAGAAAAAGTGATTTTTGGGGGCCGATATTGATTATTAGCATAACTGAAACCGATAACCGATATTTGGAACCGATATGCATTTAGGTTTCGCCGGAGCGTGCCGCCATGGTAAAAATCAACATAGAGGAAACACTGTATAGAGACACAAAATGACTACAAAAGAGACGCAAACTACCACAATAACACACAACACAACTACAGAAAGATTAGCAAAACAACAACAAAGAGACACAAGATGGCCACAAATAAAACGCCCACAAAGAGACGACTACAGACACACAAAAGGACTACAAAAGAGACAAAAACTACCACAGTAACACACAAAACAAACTACAGGGTTCAACATTAAGAATGGCCCGTGGCCACAAATGTTTACTCTGTGACCACCAGATATCCCCAGTAGGTGGCCCAACATATGGTGGTCTCTCTTGAAGCGCCACTTTTAGCTCAAAACAGAAAGACTGAAGTCAGAAAATAGGTTTACAAAGAACTTGTTTTAAATTTGAATAAATTATATGTTTTCAATCTGTTGAGGTCTTCTCATTTATATAAGAGTTTAAGGAAGGCTGCGTTAAGTGCACATATTATGAAAAAAGCACTTTTTCTGGGATTTGGGGTGTTATTTTGTGTCTCTGGTGCTTCCACACGCATACAAACTTTGAAAAATAGTCATCCATGGTGTTCTGAGTGAGATACGGTTTCTGAATGTAACCTGCCTTCAGTCTCCGGGTGAGCTGGTCACAATCTGCACGGCTTTCTACGTCGTTGGCCGAAACGAGGTGGCTAACCGCTAGCATGCTAGCGCTAGCATGCTACCTCGTTCTAAATGGCAAAACACTGCTACAACACACACTAGTTCACCATAATATACTAAAGAACTACTTACATGTCCCTGTTCTGCAGGTTTTCCCGCAAATTTGGAAGTGCGCCCTCGTTTAGAAGAAGTCTCCCGGCTAATCCTGCCTTGTAACTGACCTGACTAGCTGATGTGATCCTTACCTAGCTACTGAGCATGTGCGACTCCCAACAAAGATGTTACAGAAGTTGAGATGTCTCACTCTGTAGCTAAAACAGAGACCTGAACACAGGGTGAAAAGAGGATCTGCAGCAATGTGCAGTACAACAAAAATATGGTGTTTTTTGAAAATTAAACCATGTATGGTACAACCTCTAAATACAATGAACCTGAAAATGAGCAGAATATGGCCACTTCAACCTTCCTGTTGTCCTCGGGTCAAATTTGACCCGTTTTCAAAGGTTTTTTTATATCAGAAATATGGGTTTCTTAACATCCAAATTGCCCCCAAAATAACTTGGATGCATGCATGTACATTGTAGGAACCCATACAACATTCTTCGCAGGTAAAATTAATGATTGCTTTCATTGAATTTTGGGTGTTTTTATTCAGTTTTACAACATTTGAAAAAACAGCATCCAGACCAAACCAGTCTGTGATTCACTCAACATCATCTGATCTTACCTATTAGTCAAAATAGTTCATAATTTCTGCTTTTCTTAACTCAAAAATGAGGTATAATGTCATTTAAATTAGGTTTATTGACCATCAATAAAAAAAAATAAAAAAAACATTGGAAAAAAACAAAGGAAATGTCAGAAAAAGTTCATTTTCAATTTTGAACCGGAAGGACAACAAGTTCATGGTGGACAGGAAGACAACACAAGGGTTAAATTGTCTTTTCGGTTTCGTTTTTCTATACAAGTTTAACATTTGGGCCACCAGAAATGTACTCTGGCCACCAAATTTAGAGGCTTGGCGGCCCATGGGGCCAGTGCCTAAAAATATTAGCGGCTATCCCTGAACTACAAAGAGACACAGGACGCAGTCTGGGTGTTTAGCTTCTATAAAATCTATAAATGGGGGAGTGGAGGCCGGTTACATGTGTGTGCCCAGGTGACCGGGTCATAGAGCTGTGGTGATTAGAGAGTGAAACCTGCCCGATCCGTGAACCGAGGTCAGTTGCTAAAAGAGAGGCAGGGCGAGCCGTCGGCCACGTGCTCAGAGATAAGAGCTGATCAAACATGACAGTCAGCGGGAGGACGGCCGCCCCCCAGGCTGCTGCTGCATTTGTTTCTAAGCAAACCAGGTGGAAACCTCTGCGGGGGGAGAGGCACGCATTCAGCTGGAACGGAGAAAAACAACCCGACTGACAGTGCGAGGCGTACCGATTCTTTTATCCAGGGTGTTTGTCAGGAAACATGCAAAAACTTTTATTTCAAAAGGTTTAACTGCTGGACACACACAGACAAGCACAAACACTCACACACATGCGCACAGAGACGAACACACACTCACAGACACAGACAGACATTCCAGATCAGCGTTTGGGTGCTGAAGCCCGTAGGCTCCTGTCAATACACACACACACACACACACACACACACACACACACACACACACACACACACACACACACACACACACACACACACACACACACACACACACACACACACACACACACACACACACACAGTCAAGCCAAGAGTTCTGTGGTTTTTTGTAGATGCACCCCTCAGATAAAAGACGTATAGTAGGCCTAGGGCTGCAACTAACAATTGTGGATTCTGGATTATTTTCTGGATGAATGGATTAGTTTGGTCTCTAAAATGTCTCCAAGATGATGTCCTCAAATGTCTCGTTTTGTCCACAATTCAAAGATATTACGCTTATGGTCCCAGAGGAGAGAAGAAACTAGAACATATTCACATTTAACAAGCTGAAAGCAGAGAAGTTTGACTGTTTTTTCATAAAAAAAGTGACCCAAACTGATTATTCGATTAACAAAATACTTGCCAATGAATTTAATAGTCGACAACTAATGGATTCATCTTTGCAGCTTTACAATTAAGGGCACTGACAATTCTTGTGGGACCTTATGAGGTCAAAGGCTATAGATAGATAGATAGATAGATAGATAGATTTAGATAGAGATATATATTAGCCTATAGCCTATTTGTAGCTTTTCTTTTTTCAACATTTTATAATCCTTTACAGTTTTTGGTTTGGTTTCACTGTTTTTGTCATTTTTTACAATGTTTCTGTCCCTTTTTTTCAACACTACATCCAGTGGTGATTTTAGACCCTTTTTTTAAATTTCATCTCAGCCCCCTAAAAAAATTGCAGTCAATTTTAGTGCTTCAAGTGAGAGTCTGCGAACTTGTCTGTTAGTGACAGAGGGCAAACAATTACAGGTTCAAAGAAACAGGTTTAATATCCTGTGTCGCTGTCACCAGTGCTATGCACCTGTAACCCAGTCAAGGAGTTTTATTTTTTATTTAGTTATTGTTTACACCTCATTATCTTTTCATTTGGTTCTGGTAGTCCATAATAGGGCCTTTTATAGTTTTTTCATATGTTCAATATTTTGCATGTATCCTCTGTTATATTAATACATACATATATTAATTGTTATCCAGTGAAATTGCTGACTTAGCAGGGGGGGGTTAACACTTTTGCAACATTCTCATTAGGGCCTGAGCCCCCCTAAAGGTCTGATCCTAGACTCGCCCCTGGGCTACATCTATTTCAACAGGTTTCTCTCTGACGGTTGGTTCTTACCTTTTTGGCTTTGTTCATCAGGGACCTGATGAGGTCTTTGATGTTGTGAGACTTGTCCCTCTGGAAGTAGATCTGCGTCTCCGACGGCCCGTACCTCGACTTGGACTCCGGCCAGCCGAGCTCCAGCATCGGCGGCTCCTCGTCGGACATCATCGGGAAGTAAGTCCCGGATGTGAGCTCGGAAACTGCGTCCGCGTCCCCGAAGTCCCGGTCGTTGGAGCCGGAGCCGTTGCTCTCGGATTCGAACGTTTTGGCCGCGTGCTGGGTGACGTAGCGGATCTCCAGCGGGGACAGAAAGTTGAGTTCCCGCTCCTCCGTCAGGACTCGGCGGTACTCCTGCTCCCCGTGCTCCAGGAGCGCGTCGGTCGCCAGCCGCGCAGCCTCGTTGTGGCTCAGCTCCAGCGAGGAGACCTGCCGCCACGGGTTCTTCACCTCCTCCAGCCGGGAGGCGAGCTTCCCCAGCGGCTTCCTGCCGGACGGCGCCGGCCGAAGCCCCTCCGAGTTGCTCATGGTTCAGGGGGATTTATTAGGTTTTTATAAAAAACCCTAACAGCCCTCTCATGCGTTATGTAATATACTAAATAACCCAAACTATTTGCTACTGTAGTCTAATGGTTTTGTAAAAACATTACTGCAAAGAATAAGGAGACATTTAGCCATATATAGGCCTATGTTATAGGCTACAAACAGTGGTGGTTTAACATTGGAGTTCAATATTACAACTCCACGTAAACAACACAAACGGCTGCACCGTTGTGACACTTTAAAGCCTTAAATACATGTTTTTAAGCTCTAAAAGTCACATTAACTCACCACCGAGGCTCACATGCATCTCTAAAGTCCTTTTCAGTGATATTTGAATTTGTTTCTTGTCGTCCGGGGTTACAATCTCGGTAATAATCCAAATGTTTGGCAGCAGTTTCCCCTCCGAGGCGGTGAAATGGTCCTCGCTTCTCTAATTCCCTGTCAGGCCGGACAGGATGTTCAGACAGAGGCTCTGTCCTCACAATGTGTGTGTGTTCTCTGCTCACCTGTTGCTAGCCTACCTGTCCTGTCATTGGTCTCCAGCGACGGGCTCCTCCCCCCCCCCATCTCCTTTAATCTCTCCGTCGTCAAAGCCAACCAGTTCACAACAGATATGCTACTTCTGGTTAGAAATTTCAAAATAAAGTCCCATTAAAAAGAACGCACACTTGTTTGGATGTCATTTCTACAGTCGATAGTCTGGATTAGTGGTGTAGTCTAATGTATTGTATTGGGTATACTGTACACACACACACATTGTTATTTTTTTTTTTTTTAATAGAAGGAAGAGGGAGGGGAGGGAGAGGGGGGGGAAAGGGATATGAAATGGGGGGGGGGGGATTTTTTTGGGTGAAAAGAGGCTTGGCTTTTTAAGTGGGTATATGGAAATCCTGGAGCTTCCTTAGTGGGTGTACTGTGTATACCTGCGTATCACAGAGACTACACCGCTGGTCTGGATAAACGGAAGTACATTTCGCACATTCCGCTCTCTGTGTGTCGCCGTTCTCAAACTTCTTTCGCTTCGGGAAACAACAACAAACTTTGAGCTAGCAAGCTACACGCTGAAAATGTCAAGTTTTAAAGAACATTTAGAATCAAAATTTTTCATAAATTTGTAAATGTGGGAACATAGGACTGACCCCCACACGGAGATACACTGGTAAGAGCCATTGAGGTTTAACCATCTATCAGCTAATTTAAATAGTTAAATAGTTACTGTATTGTGTTAACTTCATTTAATATTCTATGTGGCGTTTTCTTTTGCGGGGTGCAAATGTTCCACCAAAACCAGTTCCTTCCAGAGGCTATTTAGCAGAGCCACCATCGCTGCGTCCAGAGCTTAGCGCCGCCCAAGACGATTGTGATTGGTTTAGACGAGAAATGCAAACAACCCAGAGCAGGGTTTTTTTTCTCCTATCCCAGAATGCATCTGTGGTGCAGCCAGACCTTACTCCACAGCTCTTAGACATTCTTTGCTTTTATTTTGAAGGAAGCATTGCTTAACTTCCTCACAGTCTCTGGCTTTGGCAGGGCTGCCTTTTCTCCCTCTGAAAACACAAAATCATCACTTTAATTCTCACTCGGATTTGTATTTAGTTACATTTACTGAAGATAATTTGTGGGTATAAATGTGGAAAGACAAAAAAATAAGTCTCTCTCTCTCTTATAAAACAGAAGCTCCTTGCATGAGGTGTAAACTTGTATCACCAAACATCCCAGATATCAATATCAAGAATTACAGAATTACAATCCAGACTAAAACACAAGAAAAACATTTAAATGTCAACACGAGTTTGAATATGAAACTCTTCTTAACTGATTGCAGAAAGGTTTCCCAGCAGTGATCTCTATGACTAATCTTCGACCTTTAAAAGCTCACAAACACGTTTTCAGTTGCAAAATTTGAGGACAAACACCGCCTCTGATAGAGCAATGTTTCTATCTTTCAGTCTCTCTCTCTCTTGTTCGCTCTGATCTAATCATGTGTGAAATGGGAAACCCTCCCTCTCCTCCCCCGAGACTCCCTCCGTCTCTGGAGGTAGCATGTTACATGTAGGCTACAACCCCAATTCACCTAAAAGCTTACCAAGTCTTGTCCTGGACCCTTCTGCCTCATGAATTATAAAAGATCCCAAATAATAATGTAAAATATGTACCAAAGGTTAGCTACAGACCAGTGTACACATTTTGATCAAAGGGACAAATGCTTGCTGGAATACTCGGCATTACATGTATCAGTATGTCTGTCTGTCAGCAGGATTACGGAAAAAACTTCTAGCCAGATTTTCATGACATTTGGTGGAAGGGTGCATCCTGAGCCAAGGAAGAACCCACCAAATGTTCAGACTTTTCTCATGAATCATTTGGGAGCATGCCACATTTATAAGATTTTTTTCAAAATTAGGCCCTATGTTCCCACATTTCCTTTTTCATAAATTTGTATCAGATTGTATCCCCCTAACCCTAACCCCTAACCCTAAAAAATGTTGTGGGAGGATAGGGCTTAAATTGAAGGGAAATGTAGGAACACAAGACCTAATTTTGAAAATGTCCTAGAAATGTGGGAACATAGGGCTGTGGGAACATAGGGCTAACCCCAACCATTCGTACATATAGTTAAGAAAAGTAATGCACTTTGATTAATATGTATTCCACATATTTATTACTGTCAGCAGTATGTTTGGATGTTTGGCTCCTAAAACACAGAGCTTTTAAGCCGGGGAGCGGAGTTCATGACCGAGAAAACAAATATCTCACGAGAGCTATGGATGGGATCCATGGGGGCCTTCTCCCAATTACCAGTTTGTGCACCCCCCACCCCCACCCCCCCCCCTGGTTTCTCTCCTTGTTTTCTGTTCAATCTTAATCCCGCCCACAGGAGATTCGAGCAGAGGAGTCGAGGAAACAACGCAAGGAGAGAGGAGTCGAGGCAACAGGCATTTAACAAACATAAGAGATTGTTGCCTCATTTTAGAGTTATTTTAAAAAAACAGAGAGACACACACACACACACACACACACACACACACACACACACACACACACACACACACACACACACACACACACACACACCTCCATCTGCCATGTAGGGATTAAGTAATTATCAAGCACCAACAGAGATTATTGTCTGTAGTCTTGTATAATCATTGTTTTGTTATTTTGTTGTGTCTGCCTATAAAAATAAAGTTTTTGCATTGCTCTGGGAGGAATTGTTGGGTCTCTGTGAATTATAGAGTGGTGGTCTAGACCTACTCTATCTGTAAAGTGTCCTGAGATAACTAACTGTTATGAAATTGAATTGAATAAAAACTGACCAGTGTTGTCTGAGGGGAACTGATCCATTGAAGACTTCATCAAAGACTTCCAGAGCTTTTGTTCGACATCCTGGCTCCACTTTTGGACAGATATAGATTCATTCCCCGGTGAGTTTTACTGCACAATACACATTTACAGGAGGGTAAGGGAGTTCAGGGCAGAGGAAAAGATATGCAACGGAGGTCACCAATGGGTTTAAACACACAGGACTACATGTAATGCACATTAGAGCCAGCTAAAGAAAGGCCGGAGGCCAAAGACAGTCAAAATAATGGATGTAGTATCAGTGATGTCACCCGTTGGTTTGTGGACAGCCGGGAGTTTGCATTTTGGGTGTCGCATTTCATGTTTTTTTTGGAGCCAGAAGTGACCAAATTTGTACGAGAGGGTGAAGCTGGGGAGGATGACGCGGCCAAGCCAGCATTGTTGATGTTTTCAGGTGCACTAATCTAAAGACTATCTGTCCAATCTGAGTTTTCTGTTGCACGACTAAAACTACTTTTGATCGTACACATGTTCCACCAAAACCAGTTCCTTCCTGAGACTATTTCGCAGAGGCGTCGTGGCTCCATCCGGCGTTTAGCACCACCCAAGACGATTGTGATTGGTTTAAAAAAATGCCAATAAACCTCTCCCATCCCAGAATGCTGTGTGGACTAGCCAGAACTTCCTCCGCAGTGCTGTGGAGGAAGGTCTGGCAAAGCGAGATTAACATGTGGACCTCCATGTACTGGAGCCATTCATCTGCATGTAACCCTTTCCCTGAAGTTACCAGCTAACACTAGCCATAGCTAGCTTGGTTTGCAGAAAGCTGAACAAGACATTTTAAAGCGACCAAAATGTTCCAGTTAAATTTGCTGAAGTGAGAATACACAGTGAGAGGGTCAAAGTTTAAGACAAAAAGCACAGACAGCAGCCAAAAATAAGTTGAGGTCTATTATCCCCAGTGTTAGCATGGTTAGCATCGCTAAGCCTCTGTCCTGATTGACAGGCCTTAAAGCATCAACTGCTTTATCGTGTATTATAAAATAAATGGGACCATCATTTACTAAATGAACATCATGCTGCGTTGAAGAAGACTTGAAACTAGCGATTGAGACCATATACTCATTATGAAAATGTTTACTGAAGTAATAAATCAGGTGAGAAGTAGGCTCATTTTCTCATAGACTTCTACACTCCAGCAACCTTTGTCCTCAAAAATTTAACTTTTGTGGCATTGAGTGAAGTGTTCAGACGTTACCTTTTCGTTTTCTCGTTTTTAAAAAGTTAGCCGAAACAGCATTTTTAAGCTGTCATTAGATCGATTAGTTCCCCAGCGACAGTCGTCATTTCAGGTGACAAAAACAAAACAAAAGGCGCTGTCTATCACAAGAAATGACAAGCTGCTTTTATTTACTTCCGTCTGAAACCAAGGATCCATTGTTTCGTTGTTTAAAACCAATTTCGTTGGTAAATCTGACATTTTCATTGTAAACTGCATGTGTGACGTGCAAGAACGAAAAGCTTGACGTCTGAGGCGTAGCAAACAATAAGGTGTCTCTAGTTTCATTATAATTACTCTAGTTTCATTATAATTAGTATCAAATTGTGTAATCCCTCCAAGTAGACTTCATAAGAATTTATAGTGAATTGCAGTTTCCTTTCTACAAAACTCTTTGGAAAGTTTGTTACACATGAAATAACATGTTAACCCTTACCCTAATCTAAAGAACAGGGGAAAGTGGGAGGTTGTTGTCCACATGATTCTGTTTAAATCGATCTAAAATGCGATCTCCATTCAGTGTTTTTAGCTCCAGTAGAAGAACTAATCTCCGTTTTAACTAACACGCCCTAACCTCATATCTCATCAACATTCTGGAATACTGGGCAGAATACCGCCCACTGCTGGTAGTTGCCACGGTAACGTTAGTTGCATTAAGTCTCAGAGAACGAGACGTCGTGACTGATGAGACCCAATCAGAAGGAGAAACATTGGCGTCAGTGTCGGTGTTGCCAACGGTCTCCGTTTTGCGGCTGTTGAGACAGCAACACAACCCCACAGATTCCAACCAAAACGGGTCAGAAGAGTTTCCAAATGTCTCCAGTTTAGGGGCTCGGAAATGCCAGAGCAGGGGGAACGAGAGGGGGAAACGCCAGAGAAGGGGGAATGAGAGGGGGGAACGCCAGAGCAGGGGGAATGAGAGGGGGGAACGCCAGAGCAGGGGGAACGAGAGGGAGAAACGCCAGAGCAGGGGGAATGAGAGGGGGAACGCCAGAGCAGGTGGAACGAGAGGGAGACACGCCAGAGCAGGGGATGAGGAGGGAAGGCACGGAGCAGGTGGAACGAGGAGGGGAAAAGCGGTAGAGCAGGGGGAATGAGAGGGGGAACGCCCGGAGCAGGTGGAACAAGAAGGGGAAACACCAGAGCAGGGGGAATGAGAGGGGAAACGCTATGGAGCAGGGGATGAGGAGGAAACGCCAGAGCAGGGGGATGGGAGGGAGAGCCAGAGCAGGGGGAATGAGGAGGGGGAACACCAGAGCAGGGGGGAATGAGAGGGGAGCAAGCAGGGGGAATGAGGGGAGCAGGGGAGCAGGTGGAATGAGGGGGGAAACGCCAGAGCAGGTGGAATGAGAGGGAGAAAAACGAGCAGGGGTGAGAGGGGGAAATGCCAGAGCAGGGGGGAATGAGAGGGGAAATGCCAGAGCAGGGGAATGAGAGGGGGAACGCCAGAGCAGGGGAATGAGAGGGGGAAACGCCAGAGCAGGGGGAATGAGAGGAAAAACCAAGCAGTGGGGAATGAGAGGTGGAAACGCAGGAGCAGGGGGAATGAGGAGGAAACACCAGATCAGGGGGGAATGAGAGCGAATCCAGGGGAATGAGGGAAAACACCAGATCAGGGGGAATGAGAGGGGGAAACACCAGATCAGGGGGAATGAGAGGGGGAAACGCCAGAGCAGTGGGAATGAGAGGTGGAAACGCCAGAGCAGGGGGAATAAGAGGGGGAAACGTAGCAGAAGATATCATAAGTATATAAGTGACGTCCGGTGAAAAAGCACTTGACAACATTTCTATTACAAATGAAAAAACGCCAAAAAATAAATAAAATAGCCTTTACATACCGCTACAGAGTGTAAATAACTTCTGGAGGTATAAGAAACAATTTGTTCATGTTTCCAAATTAAGAAATCTTTTGGATCAACATGTTTTGTGTGTTTATTTAGTAAAATTTGATTAAAACAAACATGGTTGGTTGACTTACATTCCCTTTTAGCTTAGGTTGTACTGAATTTAGGTATATGATGTATTTGAAGATACTCCAGGAAATGACATCACAATAAGCACATATGTGCTAATTATAGGCACTGGCGGCCCATTTCTATTGCCGAGTTCAAAGGGTTAACATACAATGTGAACTGTGAATTTCTTATATGGATGTCAGAGAAACAGAGGGCGTTTTAATGAGAAGGATTCATCTTCTCTGCCTCGGGTCTCCTGGGCAACACGACGAAATTAATAGTTGAACGCAGAATGTCTCTGATCTGGTCTGTCCTAAATGGTTTTCTGTGTTAATGTGGAGCGCCAGGGTCAAACAGTCACAGTCCCCTCACACTATATTCTCCTACTTTACTGTATACTTGAATGTAACTAAGTATATTTACATGAAAACAGGTTTCAAGTGTGACTTCCCAAGTGGAACAGGAAAGTTCTTGATGTCGTAAACATCCGCGAGCAGTTCGTGTTATCGCGTGACTTAATATTTACCCAACAGGGTGAGGTTTAAGGGCACAGATCAAACGCCTCTGGGATGCAACAGCTCCTGATTGACATCATCACTCAGCCGTGTTTGAATAAGTAAATATTACAATAGTTCTAGTTTCTATGTGACACTTGTAAAGGGATTTGGTTCACGTACAGTCTGTCCTGTTCTTGGGGCAGGTGGTAAAATACAAAGGTGTCTTACCGGACTGGCAGGTGAACCTGCGCTAAATACAACATTATATAATCCACAGTATGAGGCAATGCTATCAAGCTGTAGCCAAACCTTTCTTTGGCATTCTGCCTGAATGCTAATGTAGGCCGCACCTAGCATTAGGTGATGCAGAATGAGGTGGTACGAACAAAACACAGATGTTATTGTTTAAGACTTTGAATGGATTTCAACAGAAAGTATTCGTTTGATCTTTGCTTCCGCCAAAAAGTTGTGTATTGATACAGTTTGTGTGTTTGTCTGTCTGGTGGAATTTGGTGGAAAGATGTAGCATAAGACAAGGAAGAACCCATTTAAATGTGGATCTGAAGTGTCATTGGTCTACGTTTAGGTGATGTAGAATGGTGCCATGCCATTTCTCCGACGCTACATTGTTCCGACCTCTCAATAACCCGAAAAATTCCCTTTGGTCCTACAGCCCACTAGTCCGACGTCCACCAGCGATATTATGAATCCCACTATGGCCACGCCAAGACCCGCCCTTCAATAGCATTTATTGGCCAGGCGTCCATGCTCATGCAAGGTAACGTAACCCCATTTGTTCAGGTCCTATCCCCTGACCAACCAGCTATCCTAACCATAACCACTCAAGGTCAAATGCCTAACCACAACCAATCAAGCTTCTTCGTAGGGCGGGATCTTGGCGTGGCCATAGTGGGATTCGTAATTTCGCCACCAAAGGGACGTCGAACTAGTGGGATGTAGGACCAAAGGGAATTTTTCGGGTTATTGAAAGGTCGGAACAATGGAGCGTCGGAGAAATGGGCAGTCCCCATGCAGAATGAGGTGATATGAACAAAACCATAACCACTTGAACTCTGCAATAGTGCCTGTGTTGGTATTTTGGCTTATTGTGATGTCATTTCTCAGAGTATCTTTAAATGCTTCATATCCCTAAAATCAGTACAACCTAAGCTAAAAGTTAATGTAAGTCAATAAAACGATCATAATTATTAAAGGTGCACTATGAGTTCCTGCAGGACATCACTTCTGTTGACGTTCAAAGTAAATACCAAACAAAAGAGAGCAAGCTCGCCCCTCACCCCATGTTTCCGTAACTGTCATGACTAACTGACTAACTGTCACTAACCCCCACCACCTCCCTCAACCATCTTGTCGGTGATTGGCTGGAATGTGGTTTGTTGCATTTTGGTGCACAGCCTGTGCCCCTAGTTTTTGTTTGGCGTTTACGGCCCCTGTGATGTCTCCAGAGACCGGGCTTTTTCACAGTGTGTTCAGGGGGCAGGCAGCTAGCAGATCAAGGAGAGATGCCTACGATTTGAGACAAAATTAAATTGCGCTGAAACCATGCAGGAACTCATAGTGCACCTTTAAAAGTAAAAACTGTGTCAAATATAAAAATTATGTGATGTGCTCGTTTTTTATGAGCAGAGTGTAAAGGCGTTTTGATAGTTTCATCTGCAATAGAAATGGTGTCACGCGGTTTTGCACCAGACGTCACGTAACGTGGTGACGTCATCCCGAGCATACAACGTAATGACAGGAAAGACAGAAGCCTTAGCTTTCTTCTGCAGAAAGAAGGAACGCTCCAGCTGTTAAGGTTTTAATTTTAGATCAATTGAAACCGGATCGTTTTCATCATCTGTCATTACTTCTGCCAAAGAGGTTTTATTTTCAGTTTGGTTTGTCTGTCTGTCATCAGGATTACGGAAAAAACTACTGGACCGATTTTCATGAAACTTGTTGGAATGGTGTAGCATGAATCTAGAAAGAACTCATTAAAAGTAACCTGCAAATTAATTACACAAAAAAACGCCCTCCGGGTCGCTAGGGCTCTAGGGCATGGCCTTGGAGACGGTTTATGCTCTCCAAGTTTCATTTTAAGTTTCCAAAAAGTTGGTAGAGCGGGCGCCCTATATATATCCTTGACGCAGCGGCCACAGATTCTACTCCGACCTGCAGCCCTTTGCTGCATGTCATTCCCCCTCTCTCACCCCTTTCATGTCTTCAGTTTTCCTGTCCAATATGAAAGGCTGAAAATGCCCCAGAAAAGTACATTATGTACTTATTCAAATGATGTTTCAGTGCTAAAGGTGCACTATCAGTTCCTGCATGGTTTCAGCGCAATTTCATTTTTGTCTCAAATCGTAGACATCTCTCCTTGATCCACTAGCTGCCCGCCCCCTGAATACACCGTGAAAAAGCCCGGTCTTGGGAGACAACACAGGGGTCAGAAACGTCAAACAAACACTAGGGGCACAGGCTGTGCACCAAAATACAACAAACCACGTTCCAGCCAATCACCACAACAAGATGGTTGGAGGAGCGGGTGGGGGGTAGTGACAGTTAGTCAGTTATGGCGTTTTTCCATTACATGGTACCTACTCGACTCACCTCGACTCTACTAGACTCTACTCGCCTCGACGCGCTGTGCGTCCGTTTTCCATTGCAGATTTTAGTACCGCCTCAGCGTGGCTGGTCGTCATAGCGACTGCCGTGGGCGTGGCTTAGTAGCTTGCTTTTCCCATTGACATATCCCCGACTCATTTCCTGGTTCTCCGTCTCCGTAAACAACATGATATCAAAGAGATAGTTAACGTTTACTGCTCCAGATTTCCCACCGTGGTCAGAAAGAACAGGGGAGACACTTTGTTTCTCTCACATATATATGACTCTAGAGTCGCTACTCGCTGCGGAGATAATCGCCATCACTCTCTCACTTCTCCCTGCTCACCAGCTACACACACACACACACACACACACACACACACACACACACACACACACACACACACACACATAAGGCGACTCAACACACACACATCACACATGCACACACCAGCGCACAAGTATAAACATCAGGCCACTTGTATGCTACGGAGAAAGCTCTGCGTGGAGCCTCCGGCAGCAAAAAAACACCGCTGGCTAAACTATTTAAAAATGCCGTCTCTCGCTAGCAATGCAGTGATCAGTGACGATTCTTTCCGACCAGTCAGCAGCCTGCAGGGTTTCACGTCACCGTTTCGGCTCGCCTCAGCTCGCTCTGAACCTTGACTGAGGAGGTACCAAAAAAAGTACCTGTTAGCAGGTACCAGGTACTTTTTTTCGTAATGGAAAACCAAAAAAGGCGAGTAGAGTCGAGGCGAGTCGAGCAGGTACCATGTAATGGAAAAGCGCCATTAGTCATGACAGTTACCGAAACATGGGGGGAGGGGCGAGCTTGCTCTGTTTTGTTTGAAATTTACTTGGAACGTCAACAGAAGTGACGTCATGCAAGAACTCATAGTGCACCTTTAAGTCTGCAAGAATCAGTCAAACCAGTAGTACTTGCTTATATATTTTCTTGACATCCTCAGCGCAAACAAAAGTCTGTTTGTCTGCACTTTACACAGAACTGATCAAACACTGGGTGCTCCCGTATGTCGACTTTTTCTTTTCAAATTTTTTTTTTAAACAACATACAGATGAACCAACACATCCCCTAGTTAAACTAGTCTGGACGCAGCTTCTATAAGTTTACAACGTTTTGGTCTTTGACCTGGAAACCTGAAGCTTGCAGGTCACAAACATTAACAACAAACTTTAATTCAATTCAATTCAATTCAATTCAATTCAATTCAATTTTATTTATAGTATCAAATCATAACAAAAGTTATCTCGAGACACTTTACAGATAGAGTAGGTCTAGACCACACTCTGTAATTTCCAAAACCCCAACAATTACAGTAATTCCCTCAAGAGCAAGCATTAGCAGTGGCTATCGCGACAGTGGCAAGGAAAAACTCCCTTTTAGGAAGAAACCTCGGCAGACCCAGACTCTTGGTAGGCGGTGCCTGACGGCGGGCGGTTAAAGGTGTGATGAACAGTGGCGATAATAGTCACATTAAAGGTCACGAGTGATGTCGAAGGTTATCGTGGAAGTTCATGTCATAGCAGGGCCCATCGTGTCATACTGAGTATTGCTGTCCCCTATACCGTTATCCAGACTACTCTGTGCATAGGAACATCACAGCAGGCGTTGCGGGATGTAGCGGTGGCTGCAGAGCATGGGTGGATGCAGCAGGATGCAGCAGGATGCAGCAGGATGCGGCCGAGGTTGCAGAGAATCACAGAGCATAGCTCTGCGAAGAAACAATAAAAGGACTCGGGGAGTAAACTCCCCAGAGCTAGATTAGTAACAAGCAATTCTGGGACAGGATGCATACAGAAGTAACAAGTAGAGAAGACAGACAGCTCAGTGTGTCATAGGAGGAAACAGCCTCCCTGCAGTCTAGAATTGTAATAGCATAACTAACTACGAGGGAAGCAGGTGGGCGGGTTCGGTGGACGCTGCAACTCCTCACTCCCTAACTATAAGCTTTGTCAAAGAGGAGGGTTTTCAGTTTACTCTTGAATGTTGCGACGGTGTCTGCCCCTCACCCAGACTGGAAGCTGGTTCCACAGAAGCGAGCCTGATAGCTGAAGGCCCTGGCCCCCAGTCTACTTCCAGAGACTCTAGGAACCACGAGTAGCCCCGCATTCGGGGCGGTGCCCTAGTGGGACAATAAGGTACTAAGAGTCTTCTAGGTATGATGGTGCTTGACCATTTAGAGCTTTGTAAGTCAGGAGGAGGATTTTAAATTCGATCCTAGACTTCACAGGAAGCCAACAGAGAAGCTAATACAGGAGAAATATGATTCTCTCTTAGTTCTCGCCAGAACACGTGCTGCAGCTCTGGATCAGCTGGAGAGCCTTAAGGGACTTATTTGGGCAACCTGATAATAAGGAATTGCAGTAATCTAATCTAGAAGTAACGAATGCATGGACTAGTTTTTCAGCATCATTCTGAGACAGGATATTCCTAATTTTGGCAATGTTACGAAGATGGAAAAAGGCTATTCTTGAGGTTTGTTTTAAATGGGCGTTGAAGGATATATCCTGATCAAGAATAACTCCCAAATTTCTGACAGCAGTGCTGGAGGCCAGGGCAATACCATCCAGAGTAGCTATATCTTTACGAAGTTCGGCAGTCGTTGGTCCCTATCACAATAACTTCCGTTTTGTCTGAGTTTAACATCAGGAAGTTGTGGGTCATCCAGGATTTTATATCCTCAACACACGTTTGAAGTCTTGCTAACTGACCACTTTCATCTGGCTTAATTGACAGATATAATTGGGTATCGTCTGCGTAGCAGTGATAATTAATTGAGTGTTTCCTAATAATATGGCCTAGAGGAAGCATATATAAGGAAAATAGAATTGGTCCAAGCACTGAGCCTTGAGGAACGCCATGGCTAACTTTGGCGTGCTTGGAGGGTTTATCGTTAATGTTAACAAATTGGGATCGCTCAGAGAAATAAGACTTAAACCATCTTAGTGCAGTTCCTTTAATTCAGACTAAGTGTTCTAATCTCTGTAACAGGATTGTATGATCAATAGTGTCAAATGCAGCACTAAGATCTAGTAAAACAAGAATGGAGACAAGTCCTTTGTCTGCAGCTGTTAGAAGGTCGTTAGTAATTTTCACCAGTGCCGTCTCTGTGCTATGATTCTTTCTAAATCCTGATTGAAAGTCATCAAATAAACTGTTGCTATGTAGAAAATCACATAACTGATTAGCAACCACCTTCTCAAGGATCTTGGATAGAAAGGGAAGGTTAGATATAGGTCTATAGTTTGCTAAGACCTCAGGATCCAGGGTCGGTTTTTTCAGAAGAGGTTTTATCACAGCTATTTTAAATGACTGCGGTACATAACCTGTTAATAGAGACATATTGATCATATCTAGTAGTGAAGTGTTTACCACGGGTAACGCTTCTTTGAGTAGCCTCGTTGGGATGGGGTCCAAGAGACAGGTAGATGGCTTAGCTGAGGATATCTTTAACATTAATTGTTGAAGGTCTATAGGATAAAAGCAGTCTAAGTATATGTCCGGACTAGTCGTTCGTTCTAGCGGTCCTGTATTTAAAGATGAACTGTTAGAAGTTGAGGGCAAAAGGTGATTAATTTTATCTCTAATTGTTATAATTTTATCATTGAAGAAGCTCATGAAGTCATCACTACTCAGAGCTAGAGGAATAGATGGCTCAGTAGAGCTATGACTGTCTGTCAGCCTGGCTACAGTGCTGAAAAGAAACCTTGGGTTGTTCTTATTTTCTTCTATTAGTGAAGAGTAATAGTCTGATCTGGCTTTTCTTAAGGCCTTCCTATAGGTTTTGAGACTTTCTTGCCAATCCAGACGGGATTCTTCCACTTTGGTGGAGCGCCACTTACCCTCGAGGTTTCGCGAGACTTGTTTCAATCTGCGAGTTTGTTCGTTATACCAAGGAGCTGTTTTCCTTCGCTTCATCGTCTTCTTTTTGAGAGGAGCGACACACTAGTACAATTACAATATATATACAATTAGTGGATTGAAGGTGGCACCCCTTCATTCTTCCATCCCCTTAAAATAATCTGTCTGGCTATCATTAAAGTAGTCTGGACCCAGCTTCTTATGTGCCTATCCATCCCGCTTAGGATCGACCCATCTCCCAGAACAAATAATCTCGTGCTGACTGGAACCTGCATCCCTGCAATCAGACACAGGTTATCATGTATCCCAGTCCAAAATTCCTGGACCGTATCAAAGGACCATAGGACATATAGTAATTGGCCATATTTCCGTCACTGAAGATCTTTTCGTGGATCTATCTAACTCTTTTTATAGTGTGGTATTAGTACTTTTTCTTAAATAAAGAACCCGAATACTTCTTCCACTGCTGGAAACAAATGTGCCCTTTTTTAGGATTGACTTAATGACTTCCTGTTGACTGATGGACAAGTCACATATTCATGGCCACATGTTTGAGGTGAGTCAGCAGTCATGGTGCAGCAGGGAAGTCACCTTACTGAGTCACGGTAAGTCTCATAACGTAAACAACTTCCAGGCTTATCTGCATAAATGATGAATGTTTGGCAGAAACCAGTGAGTCATAGTACAGCTGGGACAAACGACAGAGGTGGAAGACGTTTTCAGATCATTTACTGAAGTACCAACCCATTAAAGTCAAAAACAAATACGTCATTATACAAAAAGGCCTGCATTCAAGATCCTGAAGTAAAAGCAGCGGTGGAAGAAGTATTCAGATCCTTTACTTCAGTAAACACCGTAAAAAAATACTCTATTACGAGTTTCTGTTCTTCCATTCTAACTTCGGACTATGAGGCTTTTATGTAGCTGGATGTCATGAGTTGCGTCTTAAAATATAAATGAGGATAGTGATAGTGAGTTGCTTGCTACAGCTGCATTTCTAGTAGAGGTGAAACAGAGAAAACAACGTTGTATTTCTCTGATTCGTTGCTTTGTTCTAACGCCATACATACAACGTACCGTGCTCGCGGGCGCTCCTTGAGCCTCCGTCTGAAACTCATTTCCCATTTGTACCGTTTTTTAACATAGAAATTAAATGGATTATGGATCATTTTATTTCTATAGCTTGTAGCTGACTTTACCAGCCAACTTCTCTATTGGCTGTTGAAACAGGAGACATCTCTTAAGTTCTAAAACCAGCCTCTGAGACTGGACCAGCTGACTTCTCTATTGGCTGTTAAAGGTCCCATGACATGGTGCTCTTTGGATGCTTTTATATAGACCTTAGTGGTCCCCTAATACTGTATCTGAAGTCTCTTTCCCGAAATTCAGGCTTGGTGCAGAATTACAGCCACTAGAGCCAGTCCCACAATGAGCTTTCCTTAGGATGTGTCATTTCTGTGTCTGTAGCTATTGAGGAGGAGAGTGGGAGTGGCAAGGTGGGGGTGTGGCCTTGACCAACTGCCACTTTTCTCGTTTGAAAGCCATGATGTCTCTCTCTCATGGGTTGGCCAAATTCTCTGGGCGGGCAAAGCAGAGAAAGGGGAGGTAACCTTGCTTGTTATGACCTCATAACAAGCAGATTCCAAAACGGCTCATCTGAGCTTTCATTTTCTCAAAGGCAGAGCAGGATACCCAGGGCTCGGTTTACACCTATCACCATTTCTAGCCACTGGGGGTCCATAGGGGGGGGGAACTCATATTAATGTTAAAAAACCTCATAAAGTGAAATTTTCATGCCATGGGACCTTTAAAACAGGAGAGGTCAAAAAGGCGTCAGAATCCAGCTGATGGACAGCTTTTTGATGCTTTTTCTCGACACTTTTGTTGGCTTTTTTTTACGTTTTTCTCGCTTTGTACATCCACTGGTTTTGTTGTTTTTTTTTCAACGTTTTTGTAGATTAGTTTTTTATACCTTCTTGTTTTCTCCTCTGTTACACTCTTTGGTTTTCAGCAATTTGTCTTCTTACGTTCTGAGCCTCTGGAGACTCGACCAGCTGAGTTGCAGCGACACCATCAGCTGGTTTGAGTCGAGCTGAGACGGGTCGGTTCAGACCGTTGCAACTTTAGCCCTGCGATGTTCTAAAATGGTTTCGTTTCGTCGCAAATCTTTGGTCTGAACTGGGCTTAAGTCTTTCTCTTTTTATCTCTTATCGTTTCTCCACACGTTGCAATTATTGGGTCGATTTTAAATTGGGCAACAGAGATACGTGTCCCCTTCACTTTTTTTAAATCATATTTTCCACAGGGACAGCCAAAGGATTTAGAAAACAAAGCAGAGTATTTTAATGAACTCCGCAGACAATAAGAAAGAAAAGCGTTAGATAAGATAAGGATGATTTATTTCACTTAATACATTCTCTCTGACATTTTAAAAGCTTTTTAGTTTGCATTGAGATCAAAGAAACATTGTTTCCACTATTATAAAAGTGAAGTGTATATGTTATCAAATGAGCAGATACGAAAACTATTTAAAACCATTACTTTCTCCCCCGAGACTATTACATGTTATCTGCAGGATCTGCTAACAACTGTAATTTGAGATTAGTCACCACTTTGAAATGAACACAGGAGCAGGTTTGTAACAGTTACAGCTGTAAATCAAGACAAGGATCAGAGGCTGAGTCAAGTGTTTAAAATAACTTCATCACTGCACAGTTTTGGCAGCTTTACTGCATTGTTCGGCGCTGAATGATTTCCCCCCCGCCCGAATAGAAATGTGGAGCAGAGAGATCAGTCGGATAAGATGACGACGGACGTCTTACGCAAGCTGCTTCACCTTTGTTGTTGAGCAGCTTTCTGCAGCTGTCACACCTGATCTTAATAACCAATCAGGTGGGTCGAAATATTCCAAAAAAATACCAAAAAAAAAAAATTTTTTTTAAAATTTTTTTTTTAAAAAAAGTTAAAAAACTAAAAAAATTTTTTTTATTTCCCTTTTTTCCTTAGGTAAATAATGGACAACTTTAAATGACAAACAACAAAAAACTAATTCTTAAGATTGAGATTTTAATTTTGATATAAGTAACTGTGTATTTTATGAAGAACCTAAAACACAGGGCTTAGAAAACACAAGACATTCACCCAGGAAACAGGTGTTCATGTCCCGAAGAAGTTAAGGAGAAAACACAAGACTTTCACCCAGGAAACAGGTGTCCATTCCCCCGGGAGTGTTTTAATCCAAACCATAAATTGTTTTAATAATCTTAACAAATCGTTCGGTGTCTTAACTTGAAGCTATGGTGTAGTGTTAATTTTGTCACCTATTTTTTATTTAGTCTTAGTCTTAGTCTTGTGCCAAACATTTTTGTTAGTCAAGTTTTAGTCGACTAAAAGTCTCGTCATTTTAGTCTAGTTTTAGTCAAAAGAGAACTCAAGGTATCTTAGTCGAGTTTTAGTCGACTAAAAGTCTCGCCATTTTAGTCAACTAAAAGTCTCGCCATTTTAGTCAAGTTTTAGTCAAAACATTTTAGTCTTTTTTTTAAATACATTATTTCTGATAACCATTTCAGTCAAATAGTTATAAAAATAAATAAATTATATAAAGTTATATAAATATTGAGCCTCTTCCTTATTTCACCAGTAAACGACAAAAACAACCACTGCATTGGAAAAGGATATTTTACAATAAAATAAATGCAGGCCTGAAACTGGCGAGCGCATATTTCAAGTAAGGCAACATATGTGTTGTTTTTCAGACAACGGCAGCTACAGACTGTCGTACGTCTCGTGTTGGAATCCTACACAGTGAAATAGAGACAAACCTTTACACCGTTTAGCTGTCAGCATTGTAACCCTTTTATATATGTCAATGATTGTAACCGTGTTTATTCCAACTGCTAGCTAACGGTATGCTAACGTTACCTGCTGCCAAGAGTAGTGTTAACTAGCGCCCCATGCAGCGATGTTTCGGTTGACTCTAACGTCCGTTTAGGAGCATCAGAGAGAAGCGCAGGCATTTAAGTGGCACCAAAATCTGCGTTGCTATTCGGTCCGGTAGATAACGGTCGTTAAGGCACCTGTCGGTGCCGTAGCACCGGGTCTCAGTAACAGCTGAATATTTTATCTCATGATGAAAAAGTAGAAATGAAGAGAGATTTTATCTTAGTTTTTATTTTATGCAAAACATTTTAGTCTCGTCTTTTTTCGTCAACAATAATTCATGTTAATTTAGTCTTAGTCAGCGTTTTTGGACATTGGCGCAGTCTCGTCATCGTCTCGTCTTAGTCATTGAAAAAAAGGTTGTTGACGAACATATTTAGTCTCGTATCGTCTGACGAAATTAACACTACTATGGTGCATAGTTTCTGTCTCCCCCATGAGGAATTCTAAGTAATGAAGACAAAACTGTCGGTGCGTCCACATGATACAACCCTGGATGCCACAATCTTCTGAAGATAGTCCTACTGAGAAATCCAGAGAGAGTTGTGTGGAGCTGATAGTCTTAATTATCTTTGTAGCAGCTCATTTGGCAATGGCTTGAATGTAACGGACGTTCATTAATATCAAAAAGCTTTAACTGTTGTCGTTGCATGACGGTCACCTTTTGTCGGCTAAACTCAACTTAGACTTCGAAAGCTTTAATGTCCCAGAGAGGCAATTTGTTGTACAGTACAGAAATAATGACACATAATCCACAATACAAACATTGAACCAGACATCTACAGCACTATTCATCTAACACATAACATACACACATCAATAAATAGAATACAGTAAAAAGGAGTATGTTGCACTTCCCTAAAAGGCCTAATGTCATAAATAAATGAAACTACTGCGCAGTACTTCAAATATATTCCTCCTCCAGTCATACCCCTCCCCACGTCTTATTTAATTGGGTTATTGCCATGGGAATTAAGGAGTTTTCTCAAACTGCAATGTCCGTTAAAACGATCTCACGGTGCTCTGTAACCGGCTCACGGTTACCTATTCTCGGCTAAACTGTAATGTGACCCGTCGCCGTATCTTTTGTCGGAATTGTCAGCTGGTGCCGACCTTACACCAAACGACTTCTCCACTGCTCGAAGACTAATTTCCAATATCTGAATGAAACCCTGAGACGCTCCAGTCGTCGCCATCGTTTGGTGTAAGGTCATAAAACCCAGTCCCAGTCAGTCTATCTTGCGTCTGGAAGTTCAGACCAAACAACCAATCGGTGCACTCCCTCCAGCACCAAACAGGAAGCAGCAAATGGCTAGAGACAGTGGTGTCTATGGTAGCTATGGCGCCAAACGCTAAAGAGGGAAAGTTGCCGATGTTCAACCCTTCTGAAGCGCACCATCCAACGGGAGTTTAACTGGTGGATAAATGCAGACCTCCGGGTACTGGAGACATTCATCTGCATGAAGGCAGAACAGAAAATCAGCATATTTTCCCTTAAAGGTCCCATGGCATGAAAATTTCACTTTATGAGGTTTTTTAACATTAATATGAGTTCCCCCAGCCTGCCTATGGTCCCCCAGTGGCTAGAAATGGTGATAGGTGTAAACCGAGCCCTGTGTATCCTGCTCTGCCTTTGAGAAAATGAAAGCTCAGATGGGCCGATCTGGAATCTTCTCCTTATGACCTCATAAGGAGAAGATTCCAGATCGGCCCCCCGGAAAGGTTACCTCCCCTTTCTCTGCTTTGCCCGCCCAGAGAATTTGGCCCACCCATGAGAGAGAGAGACATCATGGGCCCTATTTTAACGATCTGAAACGCAAGTATGAAACGCAAAACACAAGTAGCTTTGTGGGCGGATCTCGGGCGCTGTTGCTATTATGCCGGCGGGATAAATGACTCTTGAGCCCGACGCAAGTCTTAAATGGGTTGGTCTGTGTGGTTTGGGCGTAACGTGAAAATAACCAATCAGAGCGTCATCTAACATTCCCTTTAAGAACAGGCGCACTTGTTCCATGGCGGACTGCTATTATGACGGCGGATTTGCCTGGCGCACGCCAGCGGGAGCTGTCCGGGATGCGGCAAAGTAATAAATGCCCGTCTTGTCCGGGTGGCGATGTTGCTGCTCCTCTCGGGCGCATCTCCTCAAGTCTGGAGAGGATTGCTGCAGCCATGGAGCGTGGGCCTCCAAACGCACCACCTGCTCCTGTTGTGCCCCTTCCTCCTCCCCCCCTCCATCTCCGTCCACCCGCTCCACCAGGAGCGTATCGCGCATTAGGCTACTCCATATTCACCAGATTCCGCCGGAGTGTCCAATCCCACCGTAGTTCAACATCACGTCTCCTTAAGTCCTCTAATATTTCCTCATTTATGTCATCAACACATCCATGATTCATGGAAATGTGTAAAACACAACAAGCCACAAAGAATGCTGCGACTTTTTGAGGACTGTACTGTAAAGTGCCTCCTGATCTATCCAAACACCTGAAGCGCATTTTCAGTAATATTTTTCTTTGTAATTATGTATGGTTTGCAAAAATGGGAACTGTTGTAGATGAGAGAAGTGTATGCGTGTTGTGCACACGCTACATTATGGCCAAGCTTTCGTCCCTAAAATAGCATCTGAATAACGCGCTACTGACTTTAGACTAGCGCCACTGACTTTAGACTAGTACCACTGACTTTAGACCAGGTTTTTCCTGGTCAGTGGCGGAATTGTTTTCTGAAACTGCAAAAAAGGACCACATAACGTTTGCGCCGGAACACGCCTCCTCTTTTCGCTGAACCGCCCCCTGGAGCGCAAATACATTCCCTAATTTACGGACGTGCGTCTGTGGAGGGAAAAGTCCGCTGTGCGTCAGGTGCAAAATAGGAATGATACATGCGTCGGTGTACAAAGGCAATTGCGCTGAGTGCAAGATAGGGCCCCATGGCTTTTAAACGAGCAAAGTGGCAGTTGGTCGACAGTTGGTTGACAAATACCTAAGTCTTCCACACACTGAGGAAAAACTCTGCTATTGTGTTCTTAGTTCTGTACTTTTTAAACATGTTCCCACAGTCATTTCATCCTCTATGATTTATATCTTGTATTGTGTGTTATGCCCTGCAAAGCACTTTGTGACTTAAGTCTTTAAAAAGCATTTTATAATACACTTTCCTTACTTACTTACCTGTTTAATGTGTGATTGTGTATGAGGACATTACCATAAACCACTGAGGAAACCTGGCCGTGATTACAGGAACAGCAACACCCAATCTTTGGAAACCAAATCAAATGTTTAAAATGCCAACTGTCAGGGGGGGGCCCAAAAAAAAAAAAAACACCCCCCATCCACTACCCCCACCCCCCCTTTTTTTTTTTTTTTTTTTTCACTCACATACCATGTAAAAAATTGATTCGTTCAGACATAAGTTATATGTTCCTCAGAAGCAGTCTTAGACATGTATTTAATAACCTAAATAACTGCTAAACACCTCGCCCATGTAGCAGGTGTGGCTTTAAACCGGCTGTGGACGTTATTTTCCGTGCAGCTCAAGTTGTTTCTCTCGCTGGCTGCTCCGTGTCACTTTGACTTAAACTCAGCCCAAAAGCTGCCGCGTCAGCACATTTTCTCCGGCTGTACAGAACAGGCAGCTGCATGCAAACCTGTCAGAGATGATTGCTAATCTTCCCTGTGTGTGTGTGTGTGTGTGTGTGTGTGTGTGTGTGTGTGTGTGTGTGTGTGTGTGTGTGTGTGTGTGTGTGTGTGTGTGTGTGTGTGAGCGTGTGTGTGAGATGACATACTGACAGTGGAGTAGCATTCTCCAATGCCACCTTCACTCTCTCTCACACACACACACACTACCATAAAATATGTTTCTTTTCATGAACACATTCACAATGTAACCATTTACTGTATCAGCAGAGTAGAGTTACAGAGAGGAGCAGTGTGTGTGTGTGTGTGTGTGTGTGTGTGTGTGTGTGTGTGTGTGTGACGACATACTGACAGTGGAGTAGCATTCTCCAATGCCACCTTCAGAGAGAGCACAGCTCCTCTCTCTGTAACTCTACTCTGCTGATACAGTAAATAGTTACATTGTGAATGCGTTCATGAAAAGAAACATTTTGTAAAAGTGTGTGTGTGTGTGTGTGTGTGTGTGTGTGTGTGTGTGTGTGTGTGTGTGTGTGTGTGTGGTGTGTGTCTGGAGTCGGTGTGAACGTGAGACGGGCGGCAGCGCTGTGAATGGCTGCGTTTCATAAAGGAAACCCTGAACTCTGTTCTCTGTCGGCTGGAAACAATTGTAGACTGTGAAGGAAGCAGAGAGACTTGTTTTAGCAGAAAAGGTTTTAGCAGGACTCAAACGGCAATTCTGACTGAGAACTAGACATTTTATAACAACCACTTAATTATATAAACCACGTCCAAACACCACGGATGATAAGGAACAAAAACAGCCACAAACAGTAAATCTGCAGGATCAACAATAGACAAAAAAAGGACATATGTAATAAATCTTTATGGGTTCACAGATGGGAGCGTGCCTATGTTTTAGGCCCCATGTTCCCACATTTCTAAGATATTTTTTCAAAATTAGGCCCTATGTTCCCACATTTCCTTTTTCATAAATTTCTATCAGATTTTATCCCCCTTTCTCCCAATTTGGTAGCCAATTACACCCAACCTATTATCAAGTAGCAATGGACTACAGATGGAATGTAACCCTAACCCTAACATAGGGCCAAATTTTAAGAAAGATCTTAGAAATGTGGGAACATAGGGCTGACCCCTCACAGATTAAAGGTTCTTGCACATTGAGTCCAAAATTTTCATCCACAATGGTCGCACGTTGTGTCAATCATGTTGACACTCTGCCTCCGAAATGTTTGTCCGTCACAAAAAATTCAGATCGAGGTGGATTTTCTGTGTTTTTTTTGCATCCATGGCAAACATTTTGAGGTGTTTTGACACCTCGACATACTGACCGCCTCTGGATCAACCGGATCTTCTTTTGAACCCTCTGAGGACAAAAAGACGCCACGGCAAAAAAAAAAAATAATTAAAAAACAAAAAAAAAAAAAAAAAAAAAAAAAAAAAAAAAAAAAAAAAAAAAAAAAAAAAAAAAAAAAAAATGCAACATTTTTTTAAAAACAAAATTTTTTTAAAACATTTTTAAAAAAAAAAAAAAATTTTTTTTCAAAAAAATTTCATCAATATTAACTTTTCAGCTTTAAGGCCAAATTATCTCTTTACACATTGCTCTGAGACAAATGTGGGTCTCACTTTAAAGGTTGCAAGGTTAGGTCCATATTTGTTTGTGTTATGTGGTGAATGTGAAAATGAACTGCTACCTCCTCTGTCAGCTCTAGCCACTGGACAGAAATAAGCGGAGAAATCAGACCAATCACAAAAGCTGGTCAGTCTGACATCATGTTGCCTGAGCTCATTATTATTCATTAGCTCGCTCAGTTGGGCTGGGTAAAGGATGGTGATAGCCAGGCTTTCATTGGCTAGCTGTTAGCCAATCAGATTCAAACAGCTTAGCTTGTTGAATATTAATGAGAACTGGCACAAATCGAGCTGAGTCTTCCTGCAGGCTTTCTATACCACGCTAGAATGGCTTGAAACAAAGTAACTTTACAGAGTCCATGGTAGAACTTCTGACATTACCACAAAGTAATGAAATATGTGTGGCAGGGCACCTTTAAGGCTCTGACACACCAACCCGAAGGCCGACCGTCGGCAGAAAAGGCAGTTGGACTTATCAGTCGGCGTGTGCGCACAACGTAATACGTCTCCATAACAGCAGGCGGCGCTAATCTGTATTGTCAGCCAACAAACGGAACATCTCTCTAGACCAATAAACACAGAGCACGCTGTCGTCAGTCATTGTTTTCATCAGAGAGTGTTGATAGCAATCAAGAAGGATCGTTGTTGTCATTACTCGCTAAACGGAAGAAAATATGATGACTAGTAATAAGACGATACTGGCATTGTCAGATCTCGGGCTTCTTCTTGTGGAAGAAGCACTGATTCGCTAGTCAAGGGCTAGCACTCCACCAATCAGATTGGTCACTGAGTCCAACTGCCCACAAATTGAACGCCGACAGCTCCTACGACTGACGACACGGAACACAGCGACCAGACTCGAGTCACCGACCTCGCCAGACAGTACGGACGGTCGATAATCGGGCTGGTGTGTCAGCGCCTTTACAGAAAATTGAGTTTGTTCTGAACATTTTGATGTGAAACACACGGGGATCAGTTACATGCAAATAAATAAAATGTGAATTTAAAACGTCAAGTCAATATATTTATAGGGCACATTTAAAATCAACCTAGGCTGAACTAAGTGCTGTACAAAGTTATATTGTGTTATAAAAACAAAGGAAGATAATAAAAATATAGGTGTGAGTGTGAAAACCTCCCTCCCTCTGCTGCAACACCAAGACATTTACTGTCAATGAGAGTGTTTCCTCGTTTGACTTCCCTGAATCAATACGAGATAAATAATCTTTACTGCCTGCTGACAACTTCTGGTGGTCAGGAACAGGAAGAGACTGTGACTCATCAACAGTTTATTGAATTCTTCAATTCTTTGTAACTTTGTAACCAGTTTAGACCCAGCACTAGAGCTGAGAATACCTAGGATCCTGCTGTGACTGACTGCCTTTGTGCCACCCTGGTGGCCATTTTGTATATTGTGTTGTGTTTTGGGCTTGTTCCTGTTTCCCATGTGCTCTGTGGTTACCTGTCTGTCATGTGGCTTTGTCTCCGCCCATTCCCTCATATGGTCTGCACTTCCTGTCTTGTTAGTTTCCCTCCGTTTCTCCTCTCACCTGTTCCCAATTATGGTCTCGTTGGTCTTGTCCAGTCCCCTGTCTTCCTGTTAATTGGTCTGTGTACGTCTACTCCTGCTGTTCCTCTGTCTTTTGTCAGTTTGTCTCTCTGAGTCCTGTTTGCATGTAGTTGTAAGTTGTAGAGTCGTATTAGAGCGTGTTTATCTGAACTTCTGCCTGGAAGAGTCTTGCATTTGGGTCCTCCTGCTGAAACACTAATTGCAATTATTTTGACTGATATTGTGATTGCGATATGATTCCCGATATGGAAGGGAATGATCATGTTTGTATCATTATTGTCATTTTCATTGACTAATATTGAATCTTATAAAATGTCAGTGATTATTGTGTGATTTTTGCGAGGATCTGTACCAAACAAAGATGTTTTCCGTAGTCTGTAGGATTGGATTTGTAGGCCGAGACGTCTCTGCAGCATCACAATACTTTATTCAGAATGGTTTGACACATATTTTGCCTTAACAAATATTGCGGCCCTCTTGGATATTGCACTAGACCATATTGCGAGTTTGATAAAATTGCGATTAATTGAGCAGCTCTACACAGCACAAAAGCACGATTATTTAAAGTGATGGTTCGGAGTAATTTCACCCTAGGGTTCTTTGCACCATGACCTCGAGCCAAACACCCCCCCCAGAAGCTTTTTTCACCTGGGTCGAACATTGGGAGAGTTAGCGTAAAGTAGCATTATCAGCTGAATAGCTTATCGCAGGGGCTAATGGATCCGAAGTGTCTCTTAACATTACCCCACTAATAATGCCCGAAATGATACCAAACGTCTACAGTAGTACAAATAGTTTATGCACTCATAAAACGATGGATTGTAAAATTTGTAAGTACACCAGAAGTTTATGAATACTTGCCTGCTGGCTTCTGCTCTCTGCTGTTGTTGCTGCTGTAAGACGAGTGCTTAGGGCCGTCTACAAATTACAACACCAAAAAGAGATGCAACAAAAATATTTTTTAATTTCACTTATTTTTGAAAGTAAGTACTGTAGAATAACTAGCAGGAGACAAGTTATAATTGAGGTAAGTTTGGAGACATTACCTTATTTAATCATTAAATTAATAAATATTTTTGTTGCATCTCTTTTCGGTGTTGTAATTTGTAGACGGCCCTAAGCACTCTTACTGCCCGGTAGTAACAGCAGCAGAGAGCAGAAGCCAGCAGGCAAGTGTTCATAAACTTCTGGTGTACTTACAAACTTTACAATCCATCGTTTTATGAGAGCATAACCTATTTGTACTACTTGTAGACGTTTGGTATCATTTCGGGCATTATTAGTGGGGTAATGTTAAGAGACACTTCGGATCCATTAGCCCCTGCGCTAAGCTATTCAGCTGATAACGCTACGCTACGCTAACTCTCCCAATGTTCGACCCAGCTGAAAAAAGCTTCTGGGGGGGTGTTTGGCTCGAGGTCATGGTGCAAAGGACCCTAGGGTGAAATTACTCCGAACCATCACTTTAACTATTTATTAAACCGCGAGAGAGTTGATTGCGATATATGATCTCAACGCTAGATGGGAGAAATTCCCACACATGTGCCCTTTAAACGGAAGAGACACAAACAACAAAGCTACACAGAGCAGAAATCATACACGGAAGGCCAAGAATAAAAAAAAAATGGAAAAAAGTTCCACCTCCTTATCAAAGAGCGGCGGGATTACTGAAGCCACATATTACAGCTATAGTGCATAGTTTCTGTCTCCCCCATAAGGAATTCTAAGTGGGGAACTTTCTTAACAAAAACAGTTAGAAGAGGAGGGTGGGAGCCATTTTGACAATCTGGAATTCATCACCAGATCTGATTTCACTATCTGTGTAAATCTATAGGTAGCATATATACACACAGTTACCGCATCGACAGCTGCTATTCATTGGAGCAATACGTCAACGCGGCCGCCATTTTGGGGCGGACATACCGCGCCTCCTAATGCATGGGTGTGTGTATCGAGGCAGGACGTCTATCCACAATTAAAATCATATTTCTCACTGAATTTCCAATTGATTTTGAAGCGGTCTGCAAATACCAGACATGTGTTTCTGATACATGGTACTAGGTTTAATTTAAAAAATTTCAGTTTTCATACCAACATATCATATCTACAGTATGCAACTTTAATCTTTAATATAATTTAAACAGGTGGGTTATAAAAAAACATTCACCCCATACAGTTGTTATGAAGGGGGCATAGCTATATAGAGAACAAAAATAATTGTATAGCTTTTTGAGTATTGTACACTTTAGATATCCTGATCCACCTTACTCATCTGTATATCTGTTTATATACTGTCTGTTTATATTTGGGCAATAATGCAAATCAAACCAGCTATTAGGCTAACCGACTTAAAACCATGCCAATCTCTAGGTATGGTGAAGGGTATGTGATGATGTGGGGGTGGGGGGGGGCTATTTTAATTCCAAAGGCCAAGGGAACTTGATCAGGATGCATAGTATCCTGGATCCATGAAATAACTGGCCTTTAAAAATAAACATCTGCCTGCCTCTATAGGAATTTAACATAGGGGTGGACTGACTTTAGTTGCTAGCGGTTTAGACATTAATGGCTGTGTGTTGAGTTATTTTGAGGGGACAGCGCATTTACACTGTTATACAAGCTGTAAACTTAATACTTTACATAGAAGCAAAGTGTCATTTCTTCAGTGTTGTCAGTAGATGGTCCTGGCTAGCACCCATTAACAAAAAAATGAAAATGTAAATGTTGCACCATGACTGACTGTACTTTCTGTCTGCTGTGTTTTCAGCTTCACTCAGAGACCAAATGGCTTCCAGATCAGAGGAGGATCTCTGCTGTCCGGTCTGTCATGATGTCTTTAGAAATCCTGTTGTTCTGACATGTAGCCACAGCTTCTGTAAAGACTGTCTGCAGAGATGGTGGAGACAGAAACAAGCTCGAGAGTGTCCAGTCTGTAAGACGACATTTTCAAATGTCATACCACCTGTTAGTCTGGTGTTAAAGAACCTGTGTGAGTCCTTCTTACTGGAGAGAGATCAGAGAGCTTCAGAGGCTCTCTGCAGTCTGCACTCTGAGAAACTCAAACTCTTCTGTCTGGACCATCAGCAGCCAGTGTGTCTCATCTGCAGAGATTCAGAAAAACACTCTAACCACAGAATCAGACCCATCGATGAAGCTGCACGACAACCCAGGAAGGAGCTTCAGGAAACTCTGGAGCACTTAAAGGAGAAGTTAAAGGGTTTTAAACAAGTTAAAGTGAAGTTTGATCAGACAGCAAAACACATAAAGCTCCAGGCCCAACGCACAGAGACGCAGATTAAGGAGCAGTTTAAGAAGCTTCACCAGTTTCTAAAGGGGAAGAGGAGGCCAGGATGGCTGCACTGAGGGAGGAAGAGGAGCAGAAGAGTCAGATAATGAAGGAGAAGAACAGAGAGATAGCAGCTCTTTCAGACACAGTCAGAGCACAGAGGAGCAGCTGAGAGCTGAAGACGTCTCATTCCTGATCAACTGCAAGGCTGCAGTGGAAAGAGTCCAGCAGCGCCCCCTGCTGGATGATCCACAGCTGCTCTCAGGAGCTCTGATAGACGAGGCCAAACACCTGGGCAACCTGAGCTTCAACATCTGGAACAAGATGAAGGACATGAGCTGATTCTCAATGTCAAGGATCCTTCCTTGGTAGGACTAGTCCTACCAAGGAAGGGTCCTTCAGAGGCTAGGCCAGGCTCCTCCTTAGCATTTGGAGAACACGTACAATGGAACAGGCTACCAAGTGCACGTCATTGCGTCATTACGTCAGTGAAAAGGCCCGCCTTCAGCGCTGCAATTCAACAGTGGACAGAAATGTGGTACTAATTTTTCTGCTGTACAACATCTTTGCTGAGATGGAGCTAGGGATGCTGAGGGAGCATCGTCGTCAGGCTGCCCCGCAGGAGGAGGAGTTTAATTTGTCACCACCTGGTAAGTGACGTTAAAATATGAATATTTTTTTTACAACCGCTATTATGTTATGTCAATACATTTTAAACTGGGAGTTAACGTTATTTGTCATCACCGTATGGAGAAAAATCTTAAATGCCATAGTAGTGTGTGCTTATACTTAACTACTATTACTTACTACTTATACTAACGTTACTATTAGCTTTGCTGTTTTACGGTAATAACGTGAAGGTTAAGCTTATTGACTGTTAATGTTCTAGCTTTTAAAACTATTGCGGTGGTAAAATATGATTTTTTTTTTTTTTGGAGAATTTTTAGCACAAAACAGACTTTCAGAGTCTCTCTCCACCACCCACATCTCAAGTCTCTGACAGAAGGCATTGATGACGTGCGCTGGTCAGAAGCTAAAGGTTACCGCTCATGATGCAGAGTGTGAGACTCAAGTATTGTCAAAAGACAAGTTGTCCTCTCTGACAAAAGAAAAGAGCTAAAAGAAAGGTTGAAATTACAATAAACCACACAAAAGAGTTCTTGTTGGGACATCCAGACGCTGCCGTGGCTCTGTAACACGAGAGAGTGACACAGCAAACATTGTGAGTTCTCACTACTAAATTCAGGAGCATCCCATCTTCAATTTCAGGAAGTGTAGCTCCTGATTTTGTGGGAAGTGTTGTGTAAAGAGAATAATGCAGGGCGCAGCATTAGTGTAGGTGTTGTTTAGTCCAGTTAGAGTCACAGATTCATGTGTTCAAAGGTTTAGCAGATGCCAAAACACTGGACAACTTTTTTGTTTTCCAGCGAAGGGTTAAAATCAAGGGCAGCTGGACTTGGTTAAAAGGTGGTCCGAAGACGTTTTGTCTCTCATCCGAGAGACTTCTTCAGTTGGGACAGAATGTTAGAGAAACCCAACGGTTTAACCTCTGTTGGGTTGTTATCGAGCTGATCGATACCGCTTTGTTTGTTGGTGTTCCTGGCCGTTGTAACGACAGTTGTTAGTGTGAACGTCCATCGTTGTCTCATATTTAGGTTTCTAGTGGTGGCGCCCTCTAGTGTAAAGGCATAAATCACGAATAATCCTTATAATCAGGACTGGGCTTTTTCCAACGGTTTTGTTGCTTTTTAACCCTTGTGTTGTCTTCTTGTCCACCCTGCAACTTTTTGTTTTCTGGGTAAAACTTTTAAATTAAATTAAAACTCTTTTTTTTCAACACTTTGGTCAACTTTATTGACACTTTTTTGTAGTTTTTTTTCACGGGATTTTTTTGTTATTTTTTTCCAACGTGTTTTAAAGCATTTTTTCCAAGTTTGTCACTTTTTGACATTTTTTTGACATTTTTTTGTTTTTTTTTAAACATTTTTGTCACGTTTTCTTCAACATTTTTGAAGCTTTTCCCCCCCAACTTTTTAAATCACTTTTTAAAGTTATTTTAATTTTTTTACATTTTTGTAACTTTTTTTAACATTCTTTTATCATTTTTTTTTCAAATGCTATGAAATTGAATTAAACACCCAAATTCAATTAGTGAACTAATCATTTACTTGTATGTAAAGGAAATTCTAATAGTCTTGTTCTTTTTTTTGGGGGGGGGGGCCCACTGTGCACTGGCCAGTTTTAATTATTGTGGGAGTTGTAAAAAAATATGCTAGAATGAATAGCTGTGGATTTGGTATGGTCCTTTCTACAGGGCCCAGAATTTTGTGCTACGCCCCTGACATAGGCTACAGGAAAAGCTCTGCGTGGAGCCCCCGCAGGACCATAAATCAGGCTTTAGTCAGCAGCATGACCTCCAGACATAGTTCAATCACATCCACACTCTTACTTTCCGCCTCATTGCATAAAAGCCAAACTAATTCCCTGCATTGGCTCTGAACACGGGCCATTAGTGAAGTATACATATGTGACGAAACAAAACGAATGAATGGAAGGAAACTAAACTGAAGACAGAACTGCCAGTTTAACACTGGACAAAACACGAGACCTTTGGAACAAATGACGAAGCATTAACTGAGTCGTGAGCTGCTTTAAAAAACAACACACTGTGCTAAAAAATGTCCCAGCTGTGTGAATATGGTTAGAATATCAAACCAGTTATTACACGGTAAGCAAACACTGCTACCCAACAGCTGTCAGGCCAAATAAAACCCTGCATTTTAAACACAGCAATATAATATTTTATAATGTCATTTGGCAGATGGCTGATTCAGCTCACGTATCATTGTTTCTCAAATGCGGATCTCACAGCTGGAAAATATTCAAGTGTTTGGGATCCTGGTCTGTTGCCACTCTGCAGAGTGACCGTAGCTGTGCGGAAAACTATGTTGCATATTAATTTCAACAGGGAAGTATACAAAAATTACAAAAACATATTATCTTACTCAGATCCTGTTATGTGGAGCCGTGTGTGTTTAGATTTAGTTTTGCCTGTCCAGGTTTTGAAGGCGAAGGGAAGTTAATGGTGCTTAGAGCATCAAAAATGGACATTCAAACATGTTATTAAAGTTGTGAAAACTGTCACAATTTAGGTAGGTATATATCCTATATAGTAGGAGAACACACTACTGCACATATTCAGTGTCTGGGCCAGTAGGAGAATACACTACTGCACATATTCAGTGTCTGGGCCAGTAGGAGAATACACTACTGCACATATTCAGTGTCTGGGCCAGTAGGAGAACACACTACTGCACATATTCAGTGTCTGGGCCAGTAGGAGAACACACTACTGCACATATTTAGTCTCTGGGCCAGTAGGAGAACACACTACTGCACATATTCAGTGTCTGTGCCAGTAGGAGAACACACTACTGCACATATTCAGTGTCTGGGCCAGTAGGAGAACACACTACTGCACATATTCAGCGTGCTGCAGATCAGTGAAGTAAACCCGGAAGCTTAGAAAGGTTTTTGGGGGCCCCTGGTTAGCTCACCTGGTAGACGAGCGGCCCATATATAGAGGTTTACTCCTCGACGCTAGCGGGCCCAGGTTCTAATCCGACCTGTGGCCCTTTGCAGCACGCCCATTCCCCTTCTCTCTCCCCTTTCATGTTTAAGCTGTCCTATCCAAATAAAGGCCTAAAAATGCCCAAAAAACTATCTTAAAAAAAAAAGAGAGGTTTTGGATAACGCAGGCGGGACAACTCAACACAACTCCATTGAACTGCCCTCTCCCCTCCCTGATGGACATCTACACCTCCCGCTGCCTCAGCAGAGCAGAAACCATCACCAAGGACAGCCCCCACCCTGGCTCTGATCTGTTTGACCTGTCGCCCTCACGGAGGCGCTACAGCTGCATCAGAACAAGGACTAACACATTCAAGAACAGTTTTTTTTTTCCAAGCCATAACCACTCTGAACTCACACATGCACTGACTTCACAGTCTAACCCCCCAACCCCCTGGACTTTCTTCTACCCACCTACTGTGCAATATTTAATATTTACAGTTTTTTCCAACTGCTTACACACGTTTTCAAAACTATGTCTCTTTCTTTCAAAACTCTAAACACAATTCCCAAAACTGCACACACAAAATGCAAAATACCTCACATCTCCTTCAAAATGAAACACTACATTCAAAATACCATAAACACATCTAAAATGAAGCATTTGCATCAAATGGCAAACACTTTTTTCATAATAGTAAATTTTTTGATATACCATGTACACACTGTTGTTCTAAATCTAAAGCTGTTTTGTCTTTCCTAGGCTTATATCTACATTTACAATATTCTAGAGAGACAGTAATCTGCTGAGAGGGGTTGGAAAGTGCAATATAAACAACAATGTAATGTTACAGTAAAACAGAAAATATTTATTGGGCAAAACATTACGTCTGTAAGAGTAGCACGGTGTTGTATATAGTAGCATGAAACAAGAAAACAATAGTACAAACACATGTAAACCAAAGGTATCATTTTTAGAATAAAGAATATATGTGTGTGTGTGTGCGTACATATGTGTTTGTGTGTGCGCGTGCATGTGTGTGTGTGTTGTGTGTGTTTGTGCGTGCTTGTGTGTTGGGGCTGGGGGTGTAATTGTATGCACTTTGGGCAAAACAAAGTCTGAACGATTTGTAATGCTGAAATCGTCATTAGATAGTTGCATGCAGTATGGACGCCACTATAAAGCTACTCAAGATTGGTCAATCTGTGGTTGAACACATGATGAATAAATGTGGCCCTATTCTCTTCAGAGATGGCTCTGCTTCTTCCTCTTCTTCCCTCCTCCTCCTCCTCCTTGTCATCCCCTGTCTCTCCCTCCTCCTCCTCCTCTTCCTCCTCCTCCTCCTCCTCCTCGTTGTTGTCCCCTGTCTCTCCCTCCTCCTCCTTCTCCTCCTCCTCGTTGTTATCCCCTGTCTCTCCCTCCTACTCCCCTTGCTCTCTGTCTATTGTTGGCATCCATTGTTCAAAACAGGTAATCTGACCTTTGACCTCTGTATAGGCCTATACTAAAGCAGTGAGTGGTTAGTGTTCAGTTATGACATAATGTGTTTGCACATGTGAGGAGTGTGTGTGTGTGTCCTGGTAAATAAGTCTAGTATTTTGATTGGTTGTGTTTGGAAAAGGAAAGCAAGTCACTTCCTGTTAGATTTGTGTGTCTTAGGTAGAGAATTGTGTGTAATGTTTTGAAAAAAGTGTTTTATATAATTGAAAACTGAGTGAAAGGCTGAGAAATAGTTTATGGTTTTGGAGATTTGCTGTGTAGTTTTGCACTTTGAGTGAGAGGTTTCAAATATTGTGTGACATGTAAAGATTTTGTGTGTAAGCACTTGGAAAAAACTGTAATAGGATACTATTGATATTGATAATACTGTGCAATTCCATTACTGTCAATACAGCTAAACTTTACCAACTCATCAGTTGATTCAGATAATGGCAGACGAACTACAGGTGTGGAAACGCCCTCCGACATCCTAAAAATGACAATAAATTGACCACGTACACTTCCACTAAGGGGAGAAATCAGAAGAAAAAAACAAGAGGAGAGGAAAATGTGGAGAAACAGTAGATAAGATAAAATAAAAAAATACACAAAGAGAGAGAAACATGTCGTGTTAACTGCAGGATTCTTGTTCCAGCAGGTTCAGCAACTCAAAGTCTTCCCTCGTTCTCCCCTGAAGATCAACGGTTTTCCATTTTCTGAGAGACTGACTCCTTTGTGTGTGTGTGTGTGTTTTGTGTGTGTGTGTGTATGAGTGTGTCTGTGTGTGTGTCTGTGTGTGTTTTGTGTGTGTGTGTTAGCTTCATTGTGAGTGTGAGTGTGAGAGTGTGTGAGTGTGTGAGAGTGTGTGTGTGAAGGTGTCCCCTGAGGTGACAGAATCATGTGATTTATGAGTGACTGGAGCATGTGATTAGTCCAACATGTTCTAGCAGCACAGCATTTCTATAAAATACTCCCATAATACTTCACAGAGTTCATGCATTTGTTGAAATAAATCAATTTAAAAAAGGGGACACATTTTTGACACTGAAAGCAAAGTCTGCAACACATTTTAAACAGCAGTTACATTTGATAATAAACAGATTACATTTAATTAAATCTATCTGCCCAGTAGCTTAAAGACATTACACACACAATATACACATACATCATAAACAGGATGATAAAATAACAAATCCACATGAATAATATGGACAATAAAAGAAAAGATACTAAATTAAAAAAATCCCCATGAATGTACTATAAAGGATGTATATAAGCATGAGAGGCTTGCAGTGACAGGGCAGGGACTGACCCTGAGATTCAGTCTGCATGGTAAGGTGCTCTATGAGAGGGTAAATAAGTGCAAATAAGTCCAATAGTGCAAGGATAAAGTCTAGAGACCAGCATTAAATATGGACAATATAAGAGAATAATGTAGACATAGTAATATAAAAACTATAGCAGTGCAAGGATAAAGTTAATAAAAAGACAGTATTAAATATGGGCATTATAAGGGAATAAAGTAGACAGTTTTATGGCCCGTCTGAACTTCCTGCTCACTGCCTTGCAGCAGTGGGAGAGCTTACAGGTTCTCTGTGACCCAGATGTCAGGAACTGTCCCCCTGGGATCCTCCGAAATGAAACCTGTTTGGTGACCCACTTTTAGTCCTGACACACAAAAGGAGCAAAACTCTAGAAACACTCTGGGTCCTATGTTGCACCCGGCGCAGCGCGACGCAAGTGTCTTTGCTAGTTTAAGACCGCCCACCGCCCGCGTCGTTTAAATAGCAAATGCACCTGCGCCCATCTGTGCACCCATCTTGCAGGGAGGTGCGTTCAGGTGCATTCTGGGAGTACTGCTATCTTGAGGCAGCAGAAAGTGATTGCGCGATTGACCAACAAAAACCTGGTTTAAAGTCAATAACGCAGCATTTCATTGTTACTTTAACAGTGAATTAGTAAAATGCTCCTAGGCTTGTGCACACTATGCTTGTTACACACACACACACACACACACACACACACACACACACAGGGACACACTGCAGCACACACACATGCAGAAGATTACAAATACAAATAATACGGTGCAAATGCTCCATCATAACAGCAATGATCCAAGGTCCAAACGCGCCTGGCTTTTAAAAGGGAATGGGAGATGATCTCTGATTGGTTGATTGCATGTTACGCCCAAAACACTCCTCTGATTAATGAAGACACTAAGGACAACCCTTTAGAACCATGCGCCCGGCGCACAGAGCCTTTTTTCCACTGTCAGACTATCAACAGTGGATTTGGACACGCCCTAAACACACCTGCACCAGGCGCTTCACGGCGTGCGCTCAGATCGTTAAAATAGGATCCTTTTAGTTCTGAAGGACTTTCATCCTGGAGACCAGGGTTCGTGTGTGTCCCATTTGAAAAAGGTCTTTTTTGGGGTTTCTTTACGGAACAAACGGAGCTGTAACCTTCAGGAAGGGAACCATCTTTTTTATATAAAACACTTAAAAAGCACATGAAGGAACAATCTGAAATCATTACATGTGGGTTGGATTTGAACTGCAAACTATAAATGTAGATTCATGTGGCACAATTTTTTTTTTTCGGGACCTTGGACACATTGGACTTTAGAGACAAGTCAGCAAATACGCCTAACTTTTCCAGAGGTCTGATTGGCTGCTGGAGTTGTCATCCTGGTTACCTAACCTCCTCATACTCACAAACGCAATATGACTGTCACGGACGACCAGGAGACAGACCGAAGTAGTGAAGCTGAGCTTTATTAACAATGATCCAACAAAGAGCAGGAAGCAACAGGCAGGAATCCAGGAGCAGAGCAGGCAGGTTTGGAGTGGCAGCAGGATACGAAGTACAGGTAAAGTAAACTGGGAGAGACTAGACTAAACGGGAGTGAGTCAGAGCGTCATGTAGAAACGAGACTAGACAAAGAGTGTGTGTGGTTGTGCTGCTTATGTAGGTGGTTGTTGATTAGCTGCAGGTGGTGAACTGAGGCTGTGGCTTGATGAGGTGCAGGTGTGTGTAATTAGGACTGAGGGGACTGGGAGCGACTGATCTGCGTGAGTGACGAGGAGTATGAATCAGTGGGAGGAGTGTGTGCTGGTGACGGAGGGACCCTGACAATGACAGCATGTCTCTTGAGGTTTATAATGCTGCTTTACAGAAACCTTTCTCTCGTGTCACAGGGGATACCCGATCAGCAGAGACGTGTCTGTGATCCAGACAGCTAGCTAGACTATCTGTCTGTCTGTCTGACAGCTAGCTAGACTATCTGTCCAATCTGAGTTTTCTGTTGCACGACTAAAACTACTTTTGAACGTCCACATGTTCCACCAAAACAAGTTCCTTCCTGAGACTATTTAGCAGAGGCACCGTGGCTCCGTCCGGCACTTAGTGCCCCCAAGACGATTGTGATTGGTTTAAAGAAATACCAATAAACCATTTCATTACATGTCATGTAGCTGCCGCTTTTATCCAAAGCGACTTACATTTGCTATATAAGTCAGAGGTCGCACGCCTCTGGCGATACTAAGGGTTAAGTGTCTTGATCAGGGACACATTGGTTGATGTAACCCAGGTCTCCCACACCAAAGGCAGGGGTCATATTCACTGCGCAATTACCACCCACTATCACCACATCACATCACCACCCAAACCAGAGTACATTTTTCTCCCATCCCAGAATGCTGTGTGGACTAGTCCGACCTTCCTTTGAGAGATCTGAGGAGCAATTAGAGAAAGATAGATAGATAGATAGATAGATAGATAGATAGATAGATAGATAGATAGATAGATAGATAGATAGATAGATAGATAGATAGATAGATCCCGAGTGAAATTTTAGGCATCCAGTAGGTTAAACAAACATAACACAACAAACACACATACACACATATATCTCACATACATAAAAATCACTCACAGAAATTTAAATAGTTAACAATTTGTGAAGTGATTACAAAGGTCTGGTATGGACTGACCATGTGATGCAATGACCATGATAAGGTGCTATGGTAGAGTGTGTGCAGTGGTGGTAGTGCAAAAGTGAACAGTGCAGGGATTGAACAGTGCAATAGCTTATTATTAAATATTAACAGAACAGAATTAACAGCCTCCCCAGCACACCACAGCATAAAATCATTTAACCAGTTAACCATAATCCATATGAAACCAGGAAGGTGACTGACATCCAGCCAAAAAGAGTGACATCTGGCGGAATATCCATCGGCACCGGAGCAATCCCGGAAATGAAACATCGGCGATATAGACTAGTCACCGAATAAAAACCACTAAACCCTGATACTTTTTTGATATTTTTACAGTGAAATGATCTGTCTCTGTAGAACAGGGCTTCTCAAAGTTCAGACCAAGGTTCGTTTTTTGGACCGAACCACAAGTCAATGTGTGTAACATTTTCTACTTTTAAATACATTTCATACTCATCAATAAATTCTTAGTGAAGTTGAATATACAGTAGTGTAATGGACCGTAGTTGATCTTCCTCTCCCTAAAAACATAAATAGGTTTGGACTTATTTTCACAACTGAAATAAAAAACGTATTAGAGAGAAAGTAGGCTACCGATAAAAGGTATTGGTACCAAATTCATGGTAGTGGTATCGGTACAAAAGCTGACCAGGAAACTGAGTATTCAGCTTGAATGTATGTTGCTTACAGTTTTTCTTGATTGCTTTGATGCAGCAGTCAACTCAAACTCCAAATTTTCCAAAACAGTTAACACACAGGCCGGAACAGTGGCACTCATGGTCTAAATGACACATTATGTTTGCAAAAGACTCTAACCATGCCAAAACATTTAAAATATGCAACAAAAGGTAATTTTGCCTTCAAAGAACACAACTTGCAAACAAGTGTATGAGCTCTTCCAACCAACCATTACACAGTGGACAACAAAACACAAAATACAGCACTGGCATTGCTTGCCATTGTAGCTTATTACTTTAAGTAGCTTTCATGCCAGTGCCATTTTTTGTCAAATGTGCCTTCTTGCAAAGAATTGGATCCACAATCAGAAATCCTTTGATGCAAAATGTATTGATTCCATTGATTCTTATTTTCAAACTGTGGCTGAAAACTGAAATACTGTAAATATTACACATAATACATGTAAATGAGTATAAGAAATTAAGAAAATAAAAATAAAATCTATTACAGTAAAGTATAAACATCTATTACTGTAGAGTATAAGAAATAGCCACTAGTGATACTCAGTCTCTTGTGTCTTGGCGATGGGGCCACATAGTCTAACCCTGCAGACTGATCTATGGGGCCACATGGCCTAACCCTGCACACTGATCTATGGGGCCACATGGCCTAACCCTGCACACTGATCTATGGGGCCACATGGTCTAACCCTGCAGACTGATATATGGGGCCACATGGTCTAACCCTGCAGACTGATCTATGGGGCCACATGGTCTAACCCTGCAGACTGATTGCTAATTGAAGATTTGTGTGAAGGAGTGTCAAACAGGTGCTTCAGTGATTTCATACTGATGTAGGTAGTTTCTAATAGTTAGGAACAGATGGTTTCTGTTTGGTTACCATATCTAAAACAATGGAGTTTGGACTGCTTGAATGACATCCGTGTTAACTGTTCTGCAAAAGGGTGGGGAAAATGTGTCAATCCAATGAGAAAGGGTTAACACATTTGCTCTGCTGAGACAGTGATAATGAAAACCAAGTGGATCCCAGTTTCTTTAAGCAGGTCAAAGCAATCAAGAAATACTGTAAAAGTTATAAGTGAGTTGATGAACTGTTTTGTTATGGACAATACGCTTCTGGACCCCTGACCTTAAATTCTGATGCAGACCTTAGAGTGATACGTTTGAGAACCCCTGCTAGAGACGTCTCCCCAGCTAAGGTCCTTCATTCCAGGAGCAGTCAGACTCTTGAATACAACATCATACATTTTTTTCCAATTGCTAACACACTAAAAAATCATGCATAGCACCTCTTCTCAAGTCTCCAAAAGTCTAAACACATTTTCTGCTTTACACACATTTTGCAATTCAAAGTGGCACTTTTTAAATGCACTGAACACTGTTCTCTGCATAAGACACAACAATCTGACATAAAGTCACATGTTTGCCATTTCAAAACACTGCCATTCAAAATAACACTACATGAGCTAATTGGCCAATATATATGAGCTACCTGGCCAAACACCTCAATGGTTAATCGTTACCACTTCAATCAGGAAGTAAGCACTATGATGCCTCTTTTTTCTATATATTTTTTCTGCGCACATTTTTCTTCAATTTTCTTTTTCAGTTTACTGTTTTTGTGAGCATATTTTTGTTCAGTCCAATGTAAATATATCTGCTGACTGACCTGTTTGGTGAAAAATAAAAAATAAAATGTTTCAACAGCATGTGTGTGTATCTGCAAATATTCCTTTGCATGTGAACAATCTGAAGAATTTTCTACAATTTGAATTATTTTAGTATTATGACAAAGCACACTAAAGATGAGAGTGCTTTTCATTTTGCCCAACAGTATGTAGTTGGTTAGACAAAAATCTGGTAACATGAATGAAGTGTGTGCAATTTGGTGCAAAAGTTTGATTTTGATAATGCTATATGTAGTTTTGGTCGCAGTGTTTCATTTTGCAGGATATATATGAGGTATTTTGCAGTTTGGGTGTGTGGTTTTGTGAATTGTGTTAAGTATTTTGATAAAACCAGCCTAGTATGCAAAATTGTGTTTTAGCAATTGGAAAAACCTGTAATGTAACACTGGTAGCTGTTTCTGCAACATGAGCCGTCACTGGACAATATCCTGCACTATGCACATTTATCTATATATCACTTTTTGTTACCTCCAACTGTGCAATAATGTCATCTCTATTCAATCGCACCTTACTCATCTGTATATCTGTGTATATATACTGTCTGTTTATATAAGGGTGCTAATTGTATAAATATGTCTGTTTTTATTACTATTATTATTATTATTATGACTGATTCTATTTTTCTTGTTCTTATACTTTATGTATATTTTTTCTCCTATGTCTACTTAATGTGTATTTGTGTTATTCTGATGTGTGCACATTTTTTCTTTTGAGCTGCTGTAGCACAGGAATTTCCCCAGTGTGGGAATTTGTCTATCTATCTATCTATCTATCTATCTATCTATCTATCTATCTATCTATCTATCTATCTATCTATCTATCTATCTATCTAATAGCTAACAATACAGACTATATGATTAGTAAGAATGTAAATAACTGAGGCAAACTACCATCATTGTAGCTAACCCTAAGGTAACTTATTATCGGCCGTCTGACAGTCTGGCAAGGTTGGTGACCCGAGTCTGTTCGGTGTTTTCCGTGCCGTTGTCAGTCAGAGAAGCTGTCGGCCTTCATTTGGGTTGATTTGACAAGTTGAATCGGAAGGCAGGCAGTTGGACTCAATGACCAATCTGATTGGTGGAGTGCTAACCCGGAAAATCTTTTAAACTGACCTTTGTTGATCTAAAACATCTCCGTAACATCTCCAAACTCCGCCCCATTCTCTCCCTCTCAGATGCCGAAAAGCTGGTTCATGCCTTTGTCTCCCCCAGGCTGGACTACTGTAACACACTGCTCATTGGGATTCCTAGAAAGAGTCTGCAGAGGCTTCAGTACATCCAAAACTCTGCAGCTAGGATCCCGATGAGAGGGCGGAAACATGAGCACATTACCCCCATTCTCCACTCACTCCACTGGCTTCCCGTCTCCACCAGGATTGAATACACAAAAATCATGTCAAATTAATGTAAAAAAACCCTATTTGACAGCTCATTCATAGTATCTTAAAAGCTTTAGGCATTTATTTTACATGATTATCCAATCAATTTACAGTAAATTCCTGTTTAATACTGGTTTTCTACTGTACAAAAAACAATATGTGATAATAACTTGCAGAACCATTATTTTATAGTCATTACTTTATATAAATAATTTATCAGTAATTATAATCAACTCTTCAATATGTCTACAGGCTTTTCCCCGTAATTGTATTACTTTATATAAAAAATATTGTATACTGTTAAAAAGAAACTATCTAATATAATGTACTTTAATCATAAATATATCAGGTTTACTTTATACAAACAATACTTTATAGTGATTAAACTATTCAATATATCTACAGATTTATCCCATTAATGTACTGTATATATATATATATATATATATATATATATATATATATTTACAATTAACTATCCAATATATGCATCAGAGACTCTTCAGAGGGTAAATATTGGCATAATGTAGGGTCCATTTTAGCTTATTCAATGTGATCTCATACATACTGTGTGTTAGTGTTTTAATCGCTGTCAAACATCATCATGTATCTCTTAATGCAAGTGTACTAAATTCTAGCCATAGAGTAGGACTTGTATTTAGCTTTGCAGTTATTTGAAGAGGGGAACATCGTCGATATAGACTAGTCACCGAATAAAAACCACTAAACCCTGATACCGGATTGTATTTTTACAGTGAAATGATCTGTCTCTGTAGAACAGGGCTTCTCAAAGTTCGGTCCGTTTTTTGGACCGAAACACAAGTCAGTCCAGACCTGGCCCGTACCTTGTATTGTAAATACAAAACCTTATGAAGTGTCACGTTTTCTACTTTTAAATACATTTCATACCGATCAATAAATTGTTAGTGACGTTGAATATACAGTAGTGTAACGGACCGTAGTTGATCTTCCTCTCCCTAAAAACATAATTAGGTTTGGACTTATTTTTACAACTCAAATAAAAAACGTATTAGAGAGAAAGTAGGCTACCAAATTCCAGGTAGTGGTATCGGTACAAAAGCTGACCAGGTAAAGTACTCAGCTTAAATGTATGTTGCTTAAAAGTTATAAGTGAGTTGATGAACTGTTTTTGTTATGGACAATTGTTCCAGACCCCTGACCTTAAATTCTGATGCGGACCTTAGAGTGATACGTTTGAGAACCCCTGCTGTAGGCCGTCTCCCCAGCTAAGGTCCTTCATTCCAGCTGCAGTCTGACTCTTTAATACAAGATTATACGTTTTTTTCCAGTTGCTAACACATTAAAATGACATGCATAGCACAATTATTTACAGTTTTTTACGATCGCTATGACACTTTTTTCAATACTTTTAACAACTTTCCTAAACTCTTAACACAATAAGCACAACATCCACCTGTGTAGGCTACAAAATTACAGTTTTTTTCAATTGTTTAAGCACAATTCTGAAAACAGAGACCGTCTTTTTCAAAACACTACACACAATTAGCACAACCACACACCTAATTAGCACAACACCTCAGACCCTTTGCAAAATTAAACACTCTTGCAAAAACTATACACTAATTTATAAAAAAACATATTTTGTTACCATATGAAACACACACGTTTCATTTGACTTAATTATGTTTGAACCAGATACACACTGCTGTTGCTAACCTAAAACACTTTTAGCAATTCTACGTCTCAGTGATTAGAGTACTGTAAATGAAGTACACAGAGAAAGTGAAAATATACAATAAGTTCACCAAACACTACACAAGACCAATGCTGCAGACTGAGGAAAATATCATTTATTTCTCTCCATATACTCAAATCAGTCAACATGTCAACATGGAGATCAACAACAAATAACACGGTTAGCTCAGCAAACAACAGACAAACATAAAATACTGTATCCAGTACAGGTTACAATCACAAAAAAAACAACAACAAACAAAAAAATTATCTGAAAAAGTACAGAAAATACTAGACATTATCTCTTTGCCTAGCTGGATCTGACCAGAGAATTTCATCAACATCACAGGCAATATCCTAATTGGCAAGACAACCGTCTTGAATGTCGAATCCATCCTTGCACAGCTGCGGCGTCGACTTGGTCACAGGCGTCCTCCATGGCCTGAATGAGGGGTACCTGAGCCTGGGGCCAGAGATCGTAAACCCTCGCATGAGTATGGGCCCCCCTTCCTCCTTGTCGTTCTCGACCCTCAATCCTCAAATGTCCCAGGGAGGAGTATTAAAAGTGCTGATATGGTGCATACAATGAGCAGCTGATTACTGTAACTCTAGACAGATTTTCTTTTACCTGTTTCCTTGTTGAAATGTCCTTATTACAGATGCCACCGTACATCTGCTAAGATTTGGCTGAACTCTTAGTCCAGCCTCCCTCAGCGTCAATCCGTGGCCACTAGTGTTGCGAGACTTTCATTTGATGAATTTGTTCCTCTTCTTCTTTGAGCATATTCTCTGGCTTCAGGTCTTCCTCTACCTCTTCCTCTACCTCCACCTCGGCCTCTTCCTCTGGCTGGGCCTCTTCCTTGTCCTCTACCTCTACCTCCTTCTCCTCCTCTGTGGATTCCCCCTCTCACTCTCAGTCTTCTTCTTCTGACTCCTTCCATTTTGGTTGAAGGCAGGTGAACTTACCTGCTGCATTTTATTTCAATCAGGAGAGACTTCTTTGCAAGTATGAACATATTTATTGTACAGACAAACATGTAAATGTAACAAGTCTCTGGAGATTGGACTCCATCAAAACCAAATGTCATAAAGGGTTAAGGAAACCCAAACATATCCCCCGATGGAGTCCACACACTGGTGGTGGTGATGAAGGAGCAGAGGAACCATCAACAGCCAAGCGCAAACAATAACCGAGTCCGAGCGCGTGACCACCGGTGGTAGAAGGGGAGGAGGCGGGACGCACTCTATTTCCTGAAATGACAACTGCCAACCGCGGAAGAGAGAGCAGATTTAAAGCAGGATGTCATGCTGTGATAGTCTCGTGACAAATGGCCGACTCTGATTGGTTTAACTAATCACGACACAGCTGGATCTGATTACTACTGACCAGTGATGTACCATGAAACAACTGTCATTATGAGTGATGGAAACGGTATATGAAGTCTTCCTTTAAGAATTTATGCTGAGCTTCATATAGTGCTTAAACCTGATTGGTGTGTCTACAATTAAGCAATAATGTGTTTTCATACCTGGTGGCTGTGTTTAACCAATTGGTTCATGGATGTGTTCATTTGAAAGCCTTTGCTTTGAAATTGCAAGGAAATGACATCAGGATAAAGTGTGTTTAGTGTTTTGCAAATCACTGTGTGATGTTTTGCAAAAAGTGTGAAGCTGACAATGTGCTTACAGTTGTGCAAATCTAGGCCACTCTTTGAGTGTTTTTCTAATTGTGGGAAAGTTTTAATTTTAGTGTGTGAGCAATTGTAAAAAAACTAACACATTTCTTGTTGCTTTGACACAAAATGCATACAGTTAAGACAAATTTAAAATGCTTGAACTTCTTTCACACACAAGCTCCACCAAGACCAAAACAATGGATCTTTATTGTCAAATTTACAAATGACATACACTGTATGTCAGAACAGATAGTTTTTTAAGATCGCTATGCCACTTTTTTCAATACTTTTAACAACTTTCCTAAACTCTTAACACAGCACAATATCTGTCTGTGTAGGCTATACAATTAACACATTTCTTGTTGCTTTGACACAAAATGCATACAGTTAACGCAAATTTAAAATGTTTGAACTTCTTTTTTTTTTTTTTTTTTTCATATATTTTATTGGATACAGCGTACAAACAGTACAACATAGTACAACATAAGTCTCCATTTTGTGTTTTCAGAATGAACAGTTCCTCAAAACAGATGTCCTTTCGTGGTTTCATCCAATATCCCTCCCACCAACCCCCCCCAATGGCCAGTTAGACACAGAAATATAAAAAAAAAAAAAAAAATAAAACACTAAGAACAAACAAAAAAAGGGTAAATAATAAGAAATAAAACTAAGTAAATAAATGAGTCAATTACTAGACATATATGCATACAAACACACATGCATATGTATGCACGCACATACATACATATATATAGCTCTTAGAGAGCGAAGTCAGAAAACAAATCAGCAAATAAAGAAAATAAACGAGTAAGTTAGGAGGACAGTGACATGTAGAAAGAGGTTAGTAGTTGCTGACACCTAGGGCACTGCGCCAGGTTACTAGGATTCATGGACCAACAGGGATCGTGAGGGCTATGGTTCAATTACACCCATAACGCAGCGGGATGTGTGGTGGGCAGCCAGTTAGGTATAGCGAAGTGGGAACCTATGCAGACAAATACTAACTATGCCACTACAGTGACATTTCCTTAACAGAAAGCTGGTTCACATACTTAATCAGTGGTTTCCAATGAGAATAAAATTTGTCAGTAGAACCTCTGAGAGTAAACTTTATCTTCTCAAGTTTTAAAAAAGACAATGTGTCACATAGCCAGGCTTTAAACGACGGTGGTAGGGGTGACTTCCACAGAGTCAGAATTCTCCGATGAGCAATTAGGGAGGGAAAAGCAATAACATTGACTTGAATTGCTGTCAGTTTGAGACCATCGGGAGGTCTACCGAAGATCGCTATATGGGGGGAGGGACAGATCCTCAACGCCAAAACCCTTGAGATCGCGTCAAAATATAGCTGCCAAAAGTTTAACAGTTTGGGGCACGACCAGAACATATGGGTCAAATCACAATGGGTCTGAGAGCATCTATTGCATCCCTCGTCCGGACCCCCTGGATAAATCTTGGCAAGCCTGGCCTTGCTAAAGTGAATCCTATGTACAACTTTAAATTGAATAAGACTAAGCTTAGCACAGCTGGAGGAAGAGTTGACTGCTCGCAGGGCTTTTTCCCAAAAGTCATCACACAGGGAAATTTGCAGTTCGTTCTCCCAGTTGGTCCTAATTTTGTTAACAACAAGGTCAAAAGATGGAGAAAGTAGGTTATAGAAGTATGATATATGGCCCTTGGGTAGAGTCACAGCCTTAATAATTAGATCTATGCCACTCGGGGGTGGGATTTGAGGGAATTTAGGGGAATGGGTCCTAGCAAAATCCCGTAACTGGAAGTATCTTAGAAAGTCAGAGCTACTAAAGTTAAAAGTCGTGTGCAATTGCTCAAAGTTGACAAAGCAGCCGTTAACATACATATCTCTGAAATATCGGAGACCACTCCTAGCAAAAAACGTGAATCTAGGATCAATTGTAGCAGGGAGGAATAAATGGTTATCGCAAATAGGAGTTGTCTGGGGAAGAGTGAGCCAGCCAGAGTTGCGCCTAATTTGTGCCCAGATTTTCAGAGTGCCAATTACCAGACATGGGGGACTCGAGTCACATGACGTGACTCGAGTTAGACTCGAGTCGCAAATTTTAGGACTTGAGACTTGCTTGATTAACATTCATAAAAGACTCGACTTGACTTTGACTTGATATTCATGACTTGAGACTTGACTTAGACTTGAGTCAAATGACTTGAAATGACTTGATTTTCTGTTTAATAAATATATTTTTCCCCCTCTGATATTGAGGAGGAGTTAACTTTACGATTTTAGTGCTGTTGCATGCGCAGGAACCGTTGATATGATGACGCGGCGCGCGGCGGCAGACCATCAGTAAACAACACTGGCTATGGCTAGTAACTTAACGTCATGGACCCCTCTCATGGGCGCCGATACCGTGGGTGCTCCAGAGCTCGAGCAGCCACGGAAAATACTGCCCACCCACGTGTGCCAGACTGCCAGTTCATTTTTATATTAATCTAAAATTAAACACTGCAGTTGTGGAGCGTCTGTCATAGTGTGATTGGTTATGTCGGTGGCATTGATTGATTCTTAATTTCCCACGAAGATGATCGCGGTTACGTGCCAGTGCCACTTTTCATCTCCAATCCTATCTGTATTTGTGAGAAGTGGCGCTGTCCTGAGTTGAACGATAGCCTATAGGCTAGGCCTACTTTACGGCTTTATTATGGCGTGTGTGTTCGTGTCAGCTGCTGTCCATTTCCTAAGGTTCTGAAATGCAAAACCTTTTTTTAAAGGGTGTGCGCGTGTGAGCACCCACGGACGAAAACATAAATCGGCGCCTATGTCCCTCTGCACAGAAAATAATAAAGTTTGGCTATAAGGATTACACATCTGACCAGGCAAAGAAAAAAACGAACGGCAGTTTGCAACGTCTGCAGTACAAACATTTCCGACGTTGAATTTCATCAGACACTTCAAATCGGAGAGATTCGGGTTCCAGTCCCCATTTTCAGCAGAACCACTATTTGGACGTTTGTGATGGACAGAACTCCCTTCAGTTTTTGGCCATGAATAAGCACAGCCTCCGTTGTTCAAGGTGGCAGAAAGAGCGAATAAAACTAGGCACACATACACACACAATCTCTCTCTCTCTCTCTCTCTCTCTCTCTCTCTCTCTCTCTCACACACACACATGCAGACGTAAGTATGTGAATAAAGCTAGGCACACATACAACACCCTGCACTCTCACACACATGCACATGCACTCACCAATATTAATAACTTTTCACTCACTCTTTCTCAAACACGCACACATTCACTCACAAATACACTGACAAATATCAACATATACTTTCCATTCCATGTGATAAGCAAAGGTGGTGGGATTCAGCTACTCTTAAAGAATATGTTTTGTTCTTTTAGAGAAGATAAGGTTAAAGGATGTGTTTCTGTCTCATAAGAGTGAGGCATGTTTGAAGAATATTATTTGAATTAGGAACCATTATACTTTAATTGTTTGAAGGAATTTCATGATTTGATGTCATGTTTGAGGCATATTGAACAATGCTGATTTATTGTTGGCCTAATATCAGTTTTAGGCTGTGCTTTTTTATCTGTGTTAATTTAAACTTCAGATGTATGTAGACGCAATGTCTTTTGAATATTGAGTAAAAAATGCAAATAAAACTCCAGCAGTTCATAATCCCTTTGGTATGACTTGACTTGTGACTTGCTTGACCAAAGCTATGACTTGACTTGACTTGCTTGATTGTCACAAAAAATGACTTGGACTTGCTTGAGACTTGAAGGTTAAGACTTGAGACTTTCATGTGACTTGCCCATGTGTGACTTACTCCCATCTCTGCCAATTACTATAGGATTAGATGTATAAAGCGACGGAGAAAAAGGAAGACTACTGCAAACCAGGGCCTGGAGTGAAGAAGAGGAGCACGACTTGGCCTCGATCCAGCACCAGTCGCTCTGAGCTGAGGTAAACCAAGCATAATCTTATGAGCATTTGCTGCCCAGTAATAACCAATAAGGCTAGGCAGGCCAAGACCCCCAAGGGATTTGCTCCTCTGCAACAGCGGTCTACCAGCTATGGCGTGATTTCCAGCCCAAATAAACGAAGAGATAATACTTTCAATGGCAGTGAAAAATGACCTGGGTAAGTAAATAGGCAGACACTGGAAGATGTATAAGTATCTAGGAAGTATATTCATCTTAACGGTCTGTACTCTTCCGGCCAAGGATAGCGGTAGGCGGCTCCACCTCTGCAAATCGGACTTGACTGTTGTCGTTAAGACAGTAAAGTTCTGCTCCCGTAATGCGCGGACGGATCTTGTGATTGCAATGCCTAAATATTTGAATCCTGAATTAGACAATCTAAAGGGGACCGAAGACGGGGGTAGCTCTACAGCTAAATGGTTGATAGCATAGCACTCGCTTTTTGAGATGTTAAATTTATAACTCGAGAGCTCACTAAAGGACTTCAGGACCGAGAGAGCATGTGGGATACTGGACCGAGGGTCACGGATGTACAAAAGGAGATCGTCGGCATATAGCGAGACCTTGTGCTCTGTGCCCCATCTCCGAATCCCCTTAATTCCCTCCTATATTCAGCGCAATTGAAAGTGGCTTGATAGCGGCCGCAAACAAGAGTGGAGAAAGCGGGCATCCTTGTCGAGTCCCGCGGAAGAGAGGAAAGGACCCAGAGCGCTGGGTGTTAGTACAAACTGATGCGCAGGGGGAGGAGTAGAGTAACCGAATCCAAGAGATAAAATCTGCCCCAAAACCAAATTGTTGGAGGGAGGAGAACAGATAGGCCCACTCCACCCGATCAAAAGCCTTCTCCGCGTCGAGAGATATAACAACCTCCGGTTCTGAAGGCGAATGCAGGGTGTGAATGATGCTGAGAAGTCTTCTGACATTAGCGAACGAGTGCCTCCACTTTATAAATCCCGTCTGGTCTTCCGATACAACTGAGGGCATGACCGACTCCATTCTGCGGGCAAGAACTATAGCAAGTATTTTAACGTCTACGGATAAGAGTGAGATCCGGCGGTACGATGTACAATTCAGGGGGTCTTTGCCTGCTTTATAAATCAAAGAAATAGAAGCCTGTGTGAGGGTGGGCGGCAGAGAGCCCAGGCGGTATGAGTGATTGAACATTTCTAACAATAATGGGGCCAGTTGGTCTGAAAATTTCTTATAAAATTCAACCGGGTACCCATCGGGTCCTGGGGATTTACCATTGTTCATCAACTGTATTGCCTCCTTAATTTCTGAAAGCTGCAAGGGAGCGTTTAACATCTCATATTTTGGGCATGGCCAGTCTTTCAAAAAACTGAGATAACTGAGCTTCATCATAAGAACATTCCGATTTATATAACTGGGAGTAGAACTTCCTGAAAGTATCATTAATCGTTTCTGGGTCAGATGTGAGGGAGCCCGAATCGTCTCGTATCTGTGTAATTTGATTTGAGGCCATCTTGGCCCTCAATTGGTGGGCCAGGAGGCGACTGGCTTTATCCCCGTGCTCATAAATATATCCCCGCGCACGAAGGAGATTACGTTCAGCTTCCCTCGTCAAGAGGAGGTCGAGCTCAGTATGAAGCACCATCCTCTCCTTATGCAAGTCAGGTGATTGATTGGTTGAGAGTGAGACATCCAGGTTCTCTATAGCTCTTTCCAGTTCAACTCTTCAGGCTTTACGGGCTCTATCTGCATAAGCTGTGAACGAAATAATCTTGCCTCTAACAAAAGCCTTAAGGGTTTCCCAGAGAAGGGAAGGTGAGGTCTCATTGTTCTGATTGGTGTCTAGGAAGAGTTTAATAGTCGCTGATAAGTATTTGCAAAAGTCCACCTCAGCTAGCAAAAGAGGATCCAGGCGCCAAAATTTTTATCCCTTTGGCTTATGGTCAAATTGGAGGTCCAGAATAACAGTTGAATGGTCCGATACTGTTATTGGTGAGTACTGGGTAGAGGAAACTGATGGGATAAATGCCCTGTCTATTATAAGGTAATCTATACGCGAGTAAGTACGGTGCACATGGGAGAAGAAAGAGTATTGTCTAGTAGAGGGGTATGAGAGCCTCCAGGGGTCAACATAGCCATACCGGTCCATGAAGGCAGAGAGAGTTGCTGCCATTTTCGAGAGCGGGACAGGTCTCGGATTAGATCTGTCTAGTAACGGGTCCATGACGCAGTTCATATCCCCTCCTAGCACCAGTAAATGTGAATTTAAGTTTGGGATAGAAGACAAGAATGATTTCATGAAAGCGTCATCGTCCCAATTGGGGGCATAAACAGATGCTAATATAATTGGTTTTTGGTAAAGTGTGCCAGTGACAATAACATAACGGCCATTTGAATCTGTAATTATGCTATCAGGTACAAAGTCAATCCTAGATCTTAACAATATTGCTGTACCCCTCGTTTTCAAATTGAATTTGGAGTGGAAGATCTGTCCGATCCAGGGCCTGTTCAATTTCCGGTGGTCAGAGTCACGCAACTGTGTCTCCTGCAAAAGTATTATGTCTGCGTTCGAGTTTTTAACATGCATCATAATCTTAGTACGTTTCACCGAAGCTTCATACCTCCCACCCAGATCAATGACCAGCAAGAATCGAAGTCCCCCCCTTGCCCCACCCAAACCCTTCTCCCTGTCCAGATCATCCCTTCCATTCTCATCCACACTTCCCTTTCCATATCGTCTCCTTTTCTTCGTCTCAATACCCACGTTTCTGTTTAAAACCCTAGTAACCCCTATAACATATAAAAATAAAGTGCCAACCATTGTGTACCCAGTGCTATAAGAGCCACTGATAATACGCTCCAGGGATATCCCATAGCCAAGTGGCTGAATATATCAAATACAATTATAGGACTAAAAATTCAGAAGGATTTAGAGGAAAACTCCAACTATTGTTAACTGGTAACCTGTTACACAGTAGAGGATCCAAAAATAAACTTATGAACCCCTCCAAGAAAGTATACAAAAGGCTAAATAAAATGATTCTTCAGAGTATGCTGCATAAAGCTGAACTACAGTACCTTTAATGTGATATGTCAATCACCATCTCCGAGATTTTAAATGTTAGCCCGCAGCTAGGTAAAGCAACAGCAACAGAACAAAAACATTGACCCATCATCATCAATAAATAAAGGAAAAAAAATAAAAAATAGGGCAGGTCTAACAACATAAAGTGTCCGAGTGCATTACGGACTCAGTTTACTGAAAAGTTATGGGATGTTATCCCCTGGGCCCCAGACCTTTAGCCTGCTAGTTAGCTGCTATTTAGCCCAAGAAATAGCCGGGGGCTCACCTGCTATGTACTGTCTCAATTCAGTCCCGGCTCAGGGTCCATAACCCGCAGTAAAGCAGAGTAGACCTGCCCCAGGAAAAAGCTAGTCAACACAGCTAGTGCAATCAGCCATCAGCCGAGGTGAAGCCCGTTAGTCGGCCTCCATGTTTGGACTCTGCTGGTAGTTAGCCGTAAAGGTCGCGGCCTTCTCGGGCGAGGCTAGTTTCTGCTTAGCAGAATCTGTAGGCGGGCCGGGAACAGGAGAGACGGTTTGAGGCCTAGGTTGTATAGCGTTGACATGGCGTCATGGTACTTAGCTTGTTGCTCAAGGACCTCCGGTGTGTAGTCTTCGTAAATGTGTACCGGCGACCCTCGGTATTGAAGATTGCCTCGTCTTTTGCGGGCCTCCCGTACAATCATCTCCTTTATCTGGAACCGATGGAGACGAATAATTACCGGCCGCGGCCGCGACCCCAGTTGTGGCTTAGCAGTAAGCGCACGATGCGCTCGATCTAGTTCAGGCGGTGAAGAGAGGGTCTGTTGGCCGAGCAATTCGACGAGGAGGTCTGAAAAGAAGGTTGTAGGCCGCGGACCTTCAATAGATTCAGGGAGTCCGATTATTCTGATGTTGTTTCTACGGCTGCGGCTTTCAAGGTCTAGTGTCTTCACCCTTAGCCTAGCGTTGCTCTCGGCTAAAGCCGCACACCTGTCCTCCAGAGCCTGAATCCGCTGATCAAATGTTTGAACTTCTTTTACACACAAGCTCAACCATGACCAAAACAATGGATTTTTACTGACCAATTTGCAATTGCTTTCACACTGTATGTCAGAACAGATAACATCATGTTCTAAACCTAACGTATAGGCTAAAGTCAAAGTGAACAGCTGATCATATTGTAAATTGAAACACAAATATATCCCCTGCATTTTATACATGCATTTATTGAGAAACAGCTGATTGAAGTTATGCAAATAGATCAATCACAGCTGATTCCCTTCTAGGAAACACACTCAGGTGTTGAGGTTCTTTCAATCGCATGATCATATGGTAGTACATACAGTAAAGGAGGACCTATTTGAACAATATACTGTAGATGAACACATAAAGTCAGAAAAATGCCTTCACAAGGGAGAGGTAGAGGAGTACCAGGACAATTCTATCTCTGTCTCCTTTTTCCATAAACCGTACATTCAATAAAGCTACTCTGAGATGGGTCAATAATTTTTTGTATTGAATCTCTGCAGCAAAAGAAACAAAATGGTGGCCGGGTTGGATCAGTGGGTAGAGCAGGTGCAAATATACTTGGAGGTTTATGCCTCGACGCAGAGGTCCAGGGTTGAAATCCAACTTGTGACAATTTCCTGCATGTATTCCCCCTTTCTCACCTACCTGTCCTGTCAAATAAAGGTGGAAAAGCGCCCCCCCCCCCCAAAAAAAATGCAAACAATAAAAAAACATATGCATGCATTTACTATACCCAACAAAACAAAAATTTAGAGAGGCTTCAAGAGAAACTGCAGTGCAAAACACACAATCTATGATCAATACAATCACCATTGTCTGTTATATAAGGGCAGACCTGACACATTTAAAATAATGCAGTTTCTGTAATTCCATGGGATGTTAGTGTTTTTATGACATTGTGCTATGATTGACTAAATGTTCCTGTTGGGAGAGAACATGTTAGTGTTTTGGAAGAATTATTTGATTTTGAGACATGTTTGCATTGTTTTGGTAGACATAGTACATTGTGTTAGTGTATTATTGTATTTTGTTTTGGAGTTTAGTTTACAATGTGTGATTTTGAGCATGAAATTAACTGTTAGGCTAATTGTGTGTTGTAGGTGCGTTGGTGCGTTAAGAGTTTAGGAAAGTTGTTAAAAGTATTAAAAAAATTGTCATAGCGATCGTAAAAAACCCTAACTGAGGTAAACTACTGAGGCAAACTACCATCATTGTAGCTAAGCCTAAGGTAGCCCTAACCCTAACCCCCTAAAGGCTGTTTTATGCTTCTGCGTCGAATTGACAGCGTACCCCCGCAGACCCCTCTGCATCGCTGAAAACCCCTCTCCAAGTCCTCCGCCGTAGCTCGATGCGCACCTCCAAAAATTTGTAACTTTGCGTTGAGGCAACGCAGACCGCAAGGACTGTGATTGGTCAACTTGTCCTGTGTGTTGATAGTCAGTGTTTCAAGCAGTCTACTGTGGGGAGTTGCAACAGCCCAGAGTCATTTTATTCTCCCCAAAACACAACATGGCATCATGACTTTGCGTAAACATACACGCCACTTTCCTAATGGCGTGTTATTGTACGCATTTTCAGCTATCGACGTGTATATCTACGCTGTTTACAGCAGATGTAAACATACCCACCACGTGGCCTCGCCACGTTGTGTGTTATCGCGAGAACGCGACGTACTATCGCGAGAACAACGTCACACGCCTGTAAAAAAAAAAATGGTTGGGTTTAGGAAAAGAACACAGGGAAAGGCTTTAGTAACAAAACAGTGACAAAAACACGGAAAATAACGACAAAAACATGCTTAGGAAAACAATAAATGGTTGGGTTTAGGAAAGAAACATTGGGTAAGGCTTAAAAAAAAAAAACGGCTGAAAAATCGCCACCCGTGGGACACAAACCCAGCTCTCCTGGGTGAAAGTCCTGTTTTACTCATCCGCCACCCTAACCTAACACCTTACGCAATCCCCGTTCTTTTATACTACTCGCTACGGCGGAAATTCACTCGCAATGTAGGTCAATGGCGGCCGATTTGCGTTGATATACACGCTAAAAAGCAATTATGCGTCTTGATAACACGCCAAAACGGCATACAACTTGGCGTGTCATACATACGCCAATTCATGAGCTCAGTCTGCCAAAACAAGTTTCCTTTATATTTTTAAAGAACTATAGAAAAAAAAAAAACTCAACTTATTTGCAACTTTCACTGTCTCTCGCAACTTCATTGCAACAAAAATACAAAAGACATCGCAACTTTTATCGCAATTCTTTACAAAAGCTCCCCCAAAATCAAGCATTTTGGGCCGCAACAATCTCAAAACAAAGCCGCAAAATCCTGGAGGGACTGATCTGGCTACACCTGAGGCAGCTGACTCTATCTTTATGTATTCACAATCGCTTGGTGTTCAGTCTATTGGAAACATCCATGTCCTTCACAAACTTGATTGAATTCAAAAATGTAAATGCTTTAAAGTCCAGTTTGTATTTGATTAACATTTTCATCCAACAAACACTTGTGTATAACTCCACCCATAAATGAAAATCCATCCATCGCACAACCACCTCCTCCTTTATATACTTGATCAACAGAAAATATTTTTTCTTATTAAGACATAAATAGAAGTCAAAAATTTTAGTTCCTGACTATTCCCCACATGATTCATTTTATAAATGCTGAAGTAGGTTAGGCAATATCGTGTGTATGTTTTTGGCTTTGCTCTGTTTCTGAGGTGGATTCTGGGAAGGTTTTCTTTATTTAAGTATATAAAACACTTATAATGCACATGAAGGAACAATCTGCAATAATTGCATGTGGTGAACGGCAAACTATAAATGTAGATTCATGCGGCACAATTTGTTTTTCTGGACCTTGGACACATTGGACTTTAGAGACAAGTCAGCAAATATGCCTAACTTTTCCAGAGGTCTGATTGGCTGCTGGAGTTGTCATCCTGGTTATGTAACCTCCTCATACTCACAAACGCAATATGACAGTATGTCTCTTGAGTTTTATAACGCTGCTTTACAGAAACCATGCCTCTTACCAGATATAGAGCCGTAACCTTCAGGAAGGGAACCGTCTTTTTCTAAAGTTAACTCAGTAGTTTTGGTATCTGAACCTAACCAAACTGTGACCGTTTCACAATGTTAGCCACATGTTTAAAACTGCGACCGTTACCTTCTCTGGTTTAGATTTGAGGATATATTTCCAGGGACATGTTCAATAACCCTAACCTGTAGTTGATCTTCCTCTCCCTAAAAACATAAATAGGTTTGGACTCGTTTTTACAACTAAAATAAAAAAAGTATTAGAGAGAAAGTAAGCTACAGATAAAAGGTACTGGTACCGAATTCCAGGTAATGGTATCGGTACAAAAGCTGACCAGGAAAACGGAGTACTCAGCTTGAATGTATGTTGCTTAAAAGTTATAGGTGAGTTGATTAACTGTTTTTGTTATGGACAATCTTTCCTGATGTGATTCATTTGAGAACCTGTGCTGTAGGATGTCTCCCCAGCTAATAGCTAACAATACAGACTATATGACTAGTAAGAATGTAAATAACTGAGGCAAACAACTGAGGTAAACTACCATCAATGTAGCTAACCCTAAGGTAACCCTAACCCCGTAACCCTTTGATTTCCTATCAAACCGCCCAGTTGATGGACGAAGTGGGGAATCATAAAGATAACTTTATCATTACCTAACCATAAGATAACCTTAACCCTAACCCAAAGGTAGCCTTAAACCTAAGGTAGCCTTAACCCTAAGATAACCTCAACCCTACCCTAAAGTAACCCTAACCCTTGCCTTTGATTCCCACATCAACTGCCCTGTCGTTGGATGAAGTGGGGAGAATAATCGAGACAGCTTTCTCATCACCTAACCCTAAGGTAACCCTAACAAACAACAGTTTTACTGGCCTTAGTCCGTGATGCAAAGACATCCGTGACTGCACGTTATTTCTTCATTTTAGTAGTTTTATTATGTGACTCATTATAAGCCAATTCCTTATGTGTTACTTACCTTAACTAAGTAAAATTGTTGCCTGAACTTAACTAGTTCCATTTCACAATGTTTACTATGTGTTTAAAACTGCACCAGTTACGTTAAATAGACCGGTTGCTCACATGTGATGTTTTGGGAGTCTTTGGGAATCAACCTATAATGATTTTTATTTATAAGGATGTGTTGCATTCAGTCCAGCCAATAGAGGCTAGATGGACAGTCCAAATGTTAATCACTGAGGCTACTTGCACAGTGGCATACAGATCAGTCAACATCAAATGTGTTTTTTTAATTATGTTGAAGCATTCTTCTGTCCTAATTGAAACAACACAGATATAACAGGTTATAGTGGGACTTCTCATGCCCATTGCATTAACTTTAATAGAACTGGCGCCAAAGCAACATTTGAATGCTGTCACAATGTCACTTCCCTCATTATAGTTTCCTTGGTTATATCTGGCTACACCTGAGGCAGCTGACGGTATATTTATGTATTCCCAATTGCTTGGTGTTCAGTCTGTTGGAAACATCTATGTCCTTCGTAATAACTTGATTGAATAAAAAAATGTAAATGCTTTAAGGTCCAGTTTGTATTTGATTTATAGCAACATTTTCATCCCACAAAAACCCGTGTAAAACCCCACACACAAAATAAATGAGAATCCATCCATCGCACAATCACCTCCTCCTTTTCATACTTGATCAACAGAAAATATTCTTTCTTATAGAGACATAAATACAAGTCAAATATTTCAGTTCCTTACAAAATATTCCCCACATGATTCATTTTATAAATGCTGAAGTAGGTTAGGCAATATCGTGTGTATGTTTTTTGGCTTTGGTCTGTTTCTGAGGTGGATTCTGGGAAGGTTTTCTTTATTTTAGTATATAAAACACTTAAAAAGCACATGAAGGAACAATCTGAAATCATTACATATGGGTTGTATTTGAACGGCAAACTATAAACGTAGATTCATGCGGCACAATTTGTTTTTCTGGACCTTGGACACATTGGACTTTAGAGACAAGTTAACAAATACGCCTGACTTTTCAGGAGATCTGATTGGCTGCTGGAGTTGTCATTCTGGTTATGTAACCTTCCCATACTCACAAACGCAATATGACAGTATGGGCCCTATCTTGCACCCGGCGCAGCGCAAAGCCCAACGCAAGTCTCTTTGCTAGACGCAGTTTATTTTAATAGCAAATGCACCTGCGTCCATCTGTGCGCCCATGTGCATGCTGGTCTTACAGGGAGGTGTGTTCAGGTGCATTCTTGGCGTATTGCTATCTTGAGGCAGTGGGAAGTGATCGCACCATTGACCAACAAAAACCTGGTCTAAAGTCAATAACGCAGCATTTCATTGTTATTGTAACAGCAAATTAGTAAAATGTGCCTAGGCTTATGCACAGCGCGCACACTATACTTGTTACACACACAGGGAAGCACAGCAGCACACACACACATGCAGAAGATTACAGATAAAAATATTAGGGCGCAAATCCTCCATCATAATAGCAAAGCACCAAGGTCCAAACGTGCATGGCTTTTAAAGGGAATGGGAAATGACCCTCTGATTGGTTGATTGCATGTTACGCCCAAAACACACCTAAGATTAATGAAGACACTAAGAACAACCCTTTTGAACCATGTGCCCGGCGCACCAACTCTTTTTATCCACCGTCAAACTAGCAAAAGTGGATTTGGACACGCTCTAAACGCACCTGTGCCAGGCGCTTCACGTTGTGCGCTTAGATCATTAAAATAGGGCCCTAAGTCTCTTGAGTTTTATAACGCTGCTTTACAGAAACCATGGCTCTTACCAGATATAGAGCCGTAACCTTCAGGAAGGGAACCGTCTTTTTCCAAACTTAACTCAGTAGTTTTGGTGTGTAAACCTAATCAAACTGCGACTGTTTCACAATGTTAACCACGTGTTTAAAACTGCGACCGTTACCTTCTCTGGTTTAGAAATGAAACATAAATAGGTTTGGAATTACTTTTACAACTGAAATAAAAAAGTATTAGAAAGAAAGTGCACTACAGATAAAAGGTACCGAATTCCAGGTAATGGTACAAAAACTGACCAGGAAAACTGAGTACTCAACTTGAATGTATGTGGCTTAAAAGTTATAGGTGAGTTGATTAACTGTTTTTTTTATGGACAATCGTTCCTGATGCAGACCTCAGAGTGATACGTTTGAGAACCCCTGCTGTAGGACGTCTCCACAGCTAATAACTAACAATATAGACTATATGACTAGTAAGAATGTAAATAACTGAGGCAAACTACCATCATTGTAGCTAACCCTAAGGTAACCCTAACACCCCAACCCTTTGACTTCCTATCAAACCGCTTAATAGGGGCCTTAACTTCATCCAAACACGAGGCAGTAATAGACATATTGTGGAACAGAGTAGATGGGACCTTCAGGTATATCACAGAAAACTCAAACTGGCTGTTCATTTTGAAAACAGACCTCTTTCCAAATGTCCACCTTTTACTCCTAAATCTGACTAGACACCGTCGGCAGGACAAACCCCAGACGTCATTATTGACTTAATTACAGCCGATGTCTCTTATTTTGATCATTGTTTCAGTGTTGTTGCTTTAAAATCTAACCTCCTTGCTTTGTGAAGTTGAGGCACTCCAACAGCTGATGAGCAACAAACTTATTGTGATTAAATCTGCTGATAAAGGCAGCTCCATAGTAATTTTGAATCGTTCACAATATTTGTGGGAAGGTTACCGGCAACTTAGTGAGGTTAACTACTATACCAAATTAGATAAACCAATTTATTTGGAGACGGTCCCCATGGTGACCACTATTTTACAATCACTTTTGGACAAAATTGTATAAATTCCAAACAAAAAAAGTTACTGAGTAACCCTACTCCTAGGACCAGAATCTTTAACATGCTACCCAAAATCCACAAAGCTCCCAACAGCTGGTCGTTGCCACAACTTATTCCACCAGGAAGACCTATTGTATCAGAGTGTGATAGTGAAACATATCATACAGCTGAATTTTTTGATTATTATCTTACCCCTCTCTCTACCAGAAACTCCAGCTACATCAGAAATATGTACGATTTTGAAAACAAAATTCAACAACTCAATATCGCTGAAAAGTATTTTCTCTTCACGGCCGATATTGATAGCATGTACACACATATTGATATTTTATAAGGCATTCAAGCCATACAGAACATTGTTCATAAATATCCAGATAGTGGAAGGCCAGATAAAGAACTGTTTCAACTATAAGAGATCAACTTGAAGAGAAATTACTTTTGAATTTGATGGTCAATTTTTCCTCCAAATTAAAGGGGCCGCAATGGGTAAGAAATTTGTCCCGGCTTATGCAAATATCTTTATGTCACAGTGGGAAACCTCCGCTTTGGAGACATGCAACAAAAAGCCTGTCTACTATTTTAGATATTTGGATGATATCTGGGGTGTCTGGACAAGTCAACAAATAAGCCTAACTTTTCCAGAGGTCTGATTGGCTGCTGGAGTTGTCATCCTGGTTATGTAACCTCCTCATACTCACAAACACAATATGACAGTATGTCTCTTGAGTTTTATAACGCTGCTTTACAGAAACCATGCCTCTTACCAGATATAGAGCCGTAACCTTCAGGAAGGGAACCATCTTTTTCTACACTTAACTCAGTAGTTTTGGTGTCTGATCCTACTCAAACTGGGACCGTTTCACAACGTTAACCACGTGCTTAAAACTGCGACCGTTAAATTCTCTGGTTTAGATATGAGGATGTAGTTCCAGGGGCACGTTCAATCTCTAAACGGTGTGCACTATGTTGCTACGGTTTCCAGGTTGAACAACATGTTTCCTCGGAACGATGTGCAACGGCTTTGAGTTATGTTTCCTCTCGTTTATTGGTACTGATACCCGATCAGCAGAGATGTATCTGTGATCCATACAGCTACTTAGACTATCTATCCTATCTGAGTTTTCTGTTGCACGACTAAACTACTTTTGAACGTCCATATGTTCCACCAAAACAAGTTCCTTCCTGAGCCGACTTTGCAGAGTCACAGTGGCTCTGTCTGGCGCTTAGCACCCCCAAAACGATTGTTATTGGTTCAAAGAAATGCCAATAAACCAGAGCATGTTTTACTCCCATCCAGTAATGCTGTGTGGACGAGTCAGACCTTCCTCCGCAGCGCTGTGGAGGAAGGTCTGGCAATGCGAGACTAGGATTACCCTGCAGAGATATGAGGAGGAATTACAGATAGAGATAGATAGACAGATAGATAGATTGATAAATAGATAGATAGATAGATAGATAGATAGATAGATACTTTATATATATATATATTTTTTATTATATATATATATATATATATATATATATATGGTAGTGCAAAAGTGAACAGTGCAGGGATTGAACAGTGCAATAGCATTTTATTAAATATGAACAGAACAATAAACAACAGGGAATAAGTTATAAGAAGTAAATGTTATGACCACAGTCCAGATTATGTAGGAAGGCTAATATAGCCTACAAGACAGTCAGTTGGACAGCAGACAAAGTGATATAATGGTAGGGGCTGAGAGAGACAGGCTCAGGCTGAAAAGTCCACTCCTCCCCTCCCCCTTTGTGTGGTGTTGAAGAGTTGGATGGCCCTGGGGACAAAGGACCTCCTCAGCCTGTCTGTTGACCATGACAGTGACAGAAGTCTGCCCCTGAACATGCTCCTCTGTTTAAAGAACGTGCTGTGTGGTGGGTGGCGGTCATTGTCCATGATCGCCAGCATCCTACTCATGGTCCGTTAATGGCCTGTTCAGTCCCCCAGCTTCTCTCTTCTATTAATGCTGCCTCCCCAGCACACCACAGCATAAAACCATTTAACCAGTTAACCATAATCCATATAAAACCAGGAAGGTGACTGACATCCAGCCAAATAGAGTGAAGAGAGAATTTAGGTAGGCTACCGATAAAAGGTACCAGTACAGAATTCTAGGTAGTGGTATCGGTACAAAAGCTGACCAGGAAAACTGAGTACTCAGCTTGACTGTATGATGCTTAAAAGTTATAAGTGAGTTGATGAACTGTTTTTGTTATGTACTTTAGAGTGATACGTTTGAGAACCCCTGCTGTAGGGGTGTACCCCCGCAGACCCCTCTGCGTCGCTGCGAAGCCCTCTCCAAGTGTTCCGCCGTAGCTCGGCGTGCACCTCCAAAAATTTGTAACTGTGCGTCGAGGCGACGCAGACCTCAAGGACTGTGATTGGTCAACTCGTCCTGTGTGTTGACAGTCAGTGTTTCAAGCAGCCTACAGTGGGTTAGTTGCAACAGCCCAGAGTAATTTTATTCTCCCCAAAACAAGTTTCCTTTTTATTTTTAAAGAACTATACGAAAAAATAAAAATCGCAACTTCATTGCAACAAAAATACAAAAGACATCGCAACTTTTATCGCAATTCTTTACAAAAGCTCCCGCAAAATCATGCATTTTGGGCCGCAACAATCTCAAAAAAGGGTCTCGCGAAATCCTGGAGGGACTGATCTGGCTACAGCTGAGGCAGCTGACTCTATCTTTATGTATTCTCAATCGCTTGGTGTTCAGTCTGTTGGAAACATCCATGTACTCCGTAATAACTTGATTGAATAAAAAAATTTAAATGCTTTAAGGTCCAGTTTGTATTTGATTTATAGCAACATTTTCATTCCACAAAAACTTGTATATAACCCCACAACACAAAATAAATGAAAATCCATCCATTGCACAACCACCTCCTCCTTGATATACTTGATCAACAGAAAATATTTTTTCTTATGAAGACATAAATACAAGTCAAAGTTTTCAGTTCCTGACAGACTACTCCCTACATGATTCATTTTATAAATGCTGAAGTAGGTTAGGCAACATTGTGTGTATGTTTTTGGTCTTTGTCCTGTTTCTGAGGAGGATTCTGGGAAGACTTGCTTTATTTAAGTAGCTTATAAAACACTTCTAATGCACATGAAGGAACAATCTGAAATCATTACATGTGGGTTGGATTTGAACAGCAAACTATAAATGTAGATTCATGCGGCACAATTTGTTTTTCTGGACCTTGCACACATTGGACTTTAGAGACAAGTCAACAAATACGCCTAACTTTTCCAGAGGTCTGATTGGCTGCTGGAGTTGTCATCCTGGTTATATGTGAGGGAGCTGGCTGGATTTGATCTCAGTACATTCTGATTATAGTGATCAGTCTGCTGGTCGGGGGACATCTGAACTTAGTGTGACCGCTCACAGATCCAGAGGAAAAATCATGGGCCAAGAAGTCTCACAAGAGGAAATTAACCGTAACGCTCTTTTGGCATATGACCAGGTTTTACAGTATCCATATGTCATCCTACCAGATATAGGTATAGATGAGTATCTGCTGAAATATTCTGGTTCCAACTCTACCGCGGTGCTGCAGGCTTACTCTAATGAGCTTCTGAACACGGTGCCAGGTTATGTCACCAGTTTGGGATCTGCTATTGGTTCACTGATTCCAGTCCCGAATGCTGTTGGACTTGGAGCTTTGGTGATTTCCATGATCATGGAGATCGCCATCCAGAGCAACACTCAGCCAAGTGATAACACCTACAGCCTGTTACAACGTGTGTTTGGTGAAGAGAAAGGTTCGAGTGTCCGGGACACAATGTCAGAGTATCTGAAACGCCACCGCATGTTCATGAACAATGACCAACGATTAGAATTACGGCGGGAAATAAGGAGACTGGAACAGCAGCTGAGCAACCATCTCACCATCCTCAGAAACTCCCTGCAGCAGGACGGACAGATGAGCAGCCGAGGGTTAAAAATCTGGGTCAACGGAGCCGCCTTCCACGTCCAGATGTTGATCCATGACGCTCGACTGAATATTCAGACTGGTACACCTGCATCAGTCAATGTTAACCCTATCAGAGCTGCCATCGATGTGTATTTGCAGTGCCTGGATCCTTTGCTGGAGAAACACAAGACTTACCACACTAACAAATTTAGTGGAGATCTTAGGGGGATTAAGGCTTTGATGAATATTGTTTACTCCAAGTATGAACCAATCATAGGTATAAAGAGTTATTTTTTAAATACCAAGAACAACGTCAACTCTCTAATCCGTCAACGTGGTTCATTCACTGTGCCTTCAGCAGCAGGTTAGTTTAGATATTTGGGTTTAAATATCACTAATGAACATGACACAATAATGGGCAAAAAATAATGTTAAGGAAAACTATTGTATGATAATTGTTTGTTATTACGGATTTGTGAAGTGACCTGATTGGGTGAAAGGGTTTCTTATTAATTAATTAATTGTGTAAAAGATAAACTTAAAGATTGAATATTACAATAGAAGTTTCATCAACAACATATTTACTCTCGTCTTATGATCTACATGTATATTTGATCTGTGTTCTATGTTTTGCTGCACAGTGATGTCATGATGCTCTCCTGACACACCTGCAGGTTACATGTTTAGGACATCAATAAAATAAAAAATCCTTTAAATTCCATCTGCTCCTTCTTCCTCGTTGAAGAAGTCTGAATCTCTGAATATGTAAATGTTGTTCATTATAAAAGTGTAAGTGGTGAACACGAGAAGTCTCCTACTTCACTGTAAAGTTTGGACACAAAATGCAATTAAAATGTCTGTGCAACATGAACAGGGCCCTTACATGACAACAAGATGCATTTAGCAACTTAGCCATTGTTTAAATTCACCTTCCCTCTTAGCTGCTAGCTGCCGTCTGGGATGAGTGAGTGTGTTCAGCCAGGCTCCGGTAATAATCATCCATTCAGTTCCATGTGTATTTGTAGCATATATATCCATTTTGTGTGCTGTCGTTGGTGAATATGAGTCTCTGCAGTGGTTAATTGTGTGGTTGTTTTCCATTTTTTTTCACCCTCACAAATAGGTAATTGGCACTGTAGTGGTTATGACCATATTACTGACTATGTAACTACATGGAAACGGACCAAATTATGTTTATGCCCTGTACAGTAAAATAGTGTTTTAGACTGCTAGCTGTAGTCTCGCGCTGAAGTCCCGTGGGAATTCAGCTGTAGCGTGAAAAAGGTAAATAGCAGTGTGCAGGTTGGAGGAGCGTAGTGTGTGAAAAGTGACGATCAGAGGTGTTCACAAGGGAAGAAGCTTAGAGTAACGTAACTATGGAGAATACAGAAGATATTGAACACATGGAAGAGGCTTTTGAGTTTTTAGTTACATAGTCACTAATATGGTCATAACCACTACAGTGCTCAATTACCTATTTGTGAGGGTGAAATAAAATAAAAATTTTCGCCACGATGGCTTGAACGGTCTTCTGGAAGACCTCCACCAGACCAGCGGGCGCTTGTAGGATTGTTATCCGCCTCAGCAGGCGAGGGATGCAGGGAGGAAGTAGAAGGATGCCGGTCAGGGCTGCTAGCCTGGCTAAGGAAACTACCACACAATTAACCACTGCAGAGACTCATATTCACCAACGACAGCACACAAAATGGATATATATGCTACAAATACACATGCAACTGAATGGATGATAATTACCGGAGCCTGGCTGAACACACTCACTCATCCCAGACAGCAGCTAGCAGCTAAGAGGGAAGGTGAATTTAAACAATGGCTAAGTTGCTAAATGCATCTTGTTGTCATGTAAGATCCCTGTTCATGTTGCACAGACGTTTTAATTGCATTTTGTGTCTGTTAAGAGGCACAAAGACACTCTTTATCTTATGCCCCCAAAACTGCCGTTTTAGCTGAGTGGGAGCTCTCGGCATTAGCTGCAGCAGCTCCGTGTTGCTAGCACCGATTCGGCTCGTTTTTTTTGCTATCGACAGTACTCATATACATATAGCAATCAAGATTAACGTAAAAATTGCCCGGAGTTCTCCTTTAAGTACATAATTCCATATGTGTTCATTCATAGTTTTGATGCCTTCAGTGAGAATCTAACAATGTAAATAGTCATGAAAATAAAAAGGAAACTCATTGAATGAGATGGTGTGTCCAAACTTTTGGCCTGTACTGTATATTATTATTATTATTATTATTATTATTATTGTTATTATTATTATATGATCCACATTAAAGAACCCAGCAACTGCTCTGCCAAGTTTCAATGTGACTTTGACTTTTGTCTAATAGGACAGCCAGAAGAGAGAGAGGGGGGGGGGACGACATGCAGGAAAGGGCCGTGGGTCAGACTCAAACCCGGGCCACAGCCACGTAATACTAACAATAACTTTATGTGTATATAGCACCTTTAAAATCAATAGCTGACAAAGTGCTTTGACAGTGGAAACTAAAGCACATTCAAATCAATACACATACCCATAAATACACAACACTTTAATAGCATAAAAAGAGAAGATGGGCCATAAAAAAGACAGAATCACATAACAAGTCTATAAAAGTGTGTTTGAAGAGGTGATGTAAAAGAAGTCACTGATTGAGCCTTATCTCTCCTGATGGAGGAACTACTACAGTAATTACAGCCTCTACTACTGGGTGAACCTCATCTATGATGTCTAGTCTCCGGATGTTTATTTTCTCAATAAAGTTAATCAAAATGAATAAAAAGTGATTGTTTCTCCACTAAGTATTTTTCTAACTATTAATAGATTTCCTAGCTTTCATGTTGTATGTGTTTCTGTGTGTGTGTGTCAATGTGTTTGTGTGAATGTGTGCGTTTGTGTGTGTGTGTGTTAGTATGTGTGAGTATGTGTGTGTGTGTGTATGTTTGTGTGTGTCTGTGTGTGTGTGTGTGTTTGTGTGTCAGTGTGTCTGTGTGTGTGTCTGTGTGTGTGTGTGTTAGTATGTATGACGTGTGTGTGTGTGTGTGAGTGTGTATGTGTTGGTATGTGTGAGTGTGTGTGTGTTTGTGTGTGTGTTAGTATGTGTGAGTTTGTGTGTGTGTGTGTGTGTGTGTGTCTTGCAGCTGCTCCATCATTATCAGCTGGCTGGTGGACTAAACCGTGGCGTGTGGCGCCCTCTGGAGGCCTGATGTAGACACTAACTGCTCAGAGGTCCATCCATCCCATCAGAAAACTCACTCATACTATTACACTTTCATTTTAATACAAACCAAGTGATTCTGAAGTCTGGTTGTATGAAGTACTTCGTAGTCAGTGTTTTAGCAACAGTAGAGGGGTCTTTTAGGGGGCAAAAAGGGGAATACTTTATTTTCACTAGAACTCCATCCATAAGTACCACAGTGACGTCATGTATGACTATTTTAGTCATGTTGTTTCATACACGTTCTGCCATAAAACGAGCCTAAAAGCAAAGTCCTAAGGTGGGAAACTTTGGGAAAAAATCATATCAAATGGTGGCCTACGGTCTAATTTGTGTCACTTTTTTAAAATTCCATCCATAAGTAGTGTCGCTTTGCCAGACCCTCCTCTACAGCACTGCAGAGGAAGGTCTGTCTAGTCCATACGGCATTCTGGGATGGGAGAAAAACGTGCTCTGGTTTATTGGCATTTCTTTAAACCAATCACAATCGTCTTGGGCGGTGCTAAGCTCCGGATGGAGCCACGGTGCCTCTGCTAAACGGTCTCAGGAAGGAACTTGTTTTGGTGGAACGTGTACCAGAGATGGGGACTCGAGTCTGAGACTCGGACTTGAGTCGCACTTAAGTTCCACAAACAGCTGACTTCAGACTTGACTCGGACTTGAGCTTGGAGACTCGTCAACAACCTGTTTTCATTTATTGTCCCGTCTCACTTCCCTCTGTTGTTCTGTTTGCCACCTTGTCGCGTTTTATGTGTTATGTGTTACACTTCGTACGTGGTGCTTTAATCCCCCCTGCCCTTATATGGATCCAGGGTCTCACTAAAACAGGGTGAATGGTCACAGTGGGGCAACCGTTAATGCAGAATGTAATTCTAAATCTGAATGTAACATACTGTGTATAAAAAAATATAGCTCTATAAGAAAAATAAAGTTGTCCTCCAAAGAGGGGGGGGTGGTGATAGGAGAAAAAAAAAAAAAAAAAAAAAAAAAAACCTGTTTTCATGCAATTATTGCTTTTTAAATCTAAATGTATTTCTATTTTCTTTTATTGTCGCATATACGTTGGGGAAACGTATGACGAGCTGCTTGTCTCCCGCCCTTTGCCATAATGTGCAACTTAACGCATGCGTTACGCCTTATGTGTGCGCAGTTACATATAAAAAAATGCATTGCCGATGGCGACACTAAGTCCTCCCGGAGTTGTGCCTTTTGTCATTAGTTTTGCTTTCAATTACTTCGTTAACAATGGCAGTAAGAGAACAGCTACATACAAGGGGTGTGGCGCTGCCACTATTTCCACTTCGACATTAGACATTTTTTTGAGTGAAAGAGACGTTATATTTATCATATATCGTCACAGGTAACAAGCTAACCATTGCTAAGTGTTGTGCTAATGCTGGGCAGTGGCGGATCTAGAAAATTTTACATGGGGGGGCAAAGGGGTAGCAAGAGATCTTGGTAGGGTGGCAGGGGAAGACGGTACATGGGAACCCCCATATGTAAACTGCTATGCCCTACTATGCCCTGCAACGCCCTGCTATGCCCTAAACTGCTACAACTATTATTTCTAGTCATAGTTCCATTATCTTTTTTGTTACTATAATTACCATTATTATGAATCATAATTCTCTATATCTGTACGTATCCATCTGTATCTAACCGGCAGCGGCTACCAAGACCCTGGATCTGTCTGTTTCTGCCCAAAAGGAAGTTTTTCCTCGCCACTGTTGCACCAAATTCTTCCTCTTTGGAGAATTGTTGGTCTTTGTAACTTAAAGAGTGTGGTCTAGACCTACTCTATCTGTAAAGTGTCTTGAGAAGAGTGAACTGTTGTTGTATATGTAAATATTTACATATCTAACCCTATAACACATACAACAGAATGGAAATAGCCAAAAACTAAAAACACGTCATGTCACACGACATGTTATGTTACTGTACTGCAATTTATATGTAAGGAGAATATAAACCAATCATATGGTCCAGGGGTAACTGCAGCCTTCTCTTTCTCTCTGTCATCTTCATCTGCCTCCTCCTGATCTCTCTCTGCCTCTGTCCCTCTCTCTGAAGCTGCAGCCTCCTCTTCATCCCTCACTGTCAATTCTTCCTTTCCCTCTTCTCTTTCACTCATTTCTGCATCTCCTTCTGTGGTCTTCTCCTGCTCTGACCTGCCTGGTCTCTCCAGTTTACTGTCTTCTCCTTCTTCATTTCCCTCCTTCTCTTCCTCCTGTGCACATCTCAGGATTTTCTTGGCTGGCAATATCCCCACTTTTAGGTTTCAGCTAATATCTCCAGCTACTCTGGCCTGCAAAAGTCAAGATGTGAAAAGCTCAGGTTATTCTTGTATTACATTACACTGTATGGCCCTGTAGCTAATAAGTAGCCTAAAAACATAACATCAGACGAGATTTATTACATGCACACATCAGTTATGGTTAGACTAGCCTTCTTAATCCCGTTGTATTTGTGGTTTTCCCAGTTTGACAGTAAAGGATGTTGCCTGGTTTAATTTGTGCAGCCGTATTGCCGTGATATGTGAGAGGAAGTGGATTTTATAGTAGGCTACTCCTTAACTAATCATATACAAATGATCGGTCTCAGCGAGCACTGTGTAGTGTGTTGTAACGTAACGCCACCGAAACGGCGACCCTCTGTAAACGTTATGAATTCAAACATGCCAGTTTGTAATATTCTGTATTATGCTCTTCTTGTCTTTACTGAAATCAAACTAATCAAACAGCAGAATGCGCTTACAAACCACGAGGGAGCGATTTGACTTTTGGCTAACGTAATGGACGCGCTGTTGTTGATGCTGACTCGCCTTTAGCAGACATTACATTTATTACAAATGTAACTTTACATGAAACATGTGTCTTAACTTCACCTGGGGAAACTGACTTCACTTTCAGAGGCTGAGGGGAAGGGGGGGGGCAGCTCGGTCGCTCCAGTCTTTGCCGGGATGCAGGGCCACCACACCGCAGCAGACTCGCTGTGTGCGAACGCCGCTCTGCACGTATGATGCAGGGACGTAGCTAAGTATTTGAGGGGCAGGGGGCTAAGATTACATCTACAATTATAATTCATTATGAATTAATATAAATTAATTGTTTGTTTCAATGTTTTAAGAAACCTGTGCGCATAGTGGCAGTTTGTTTTTACAAGCAAAGTTTTTTGAACACCAAAGTTAGGGGGGCAGCTGGGGGGACAAGGCCCTACAGTGGGGGGTCAGCTGCCCCCCCTTGCCTCTGATGCTGGGAACAGGCACATTGTATCTCTATAGTTATATACATATGATGTGACAGATTTAGGTTAATATTTCACCAGGTCCGAGGGCTAGAGGGAGGTGTTAAGTAGAACCCATAAAGTTCTCCTACAACTGTACGGATGGTAGCTACAGGACATGGCTTTGAATTCATAACATTTAACAATACTGTAGCGTTCACGGCTCTGCCGCACGGCTGGCTAGGTAGCTGAATGACGAGGAGACAGTGGCTGAAGTTTAACCGGATGGACCGGGCTTTATTACCCTCGAACACAGGCTAATAACAGGGTTGGAAGAGTGCCCAAAAACAACAACCAAAGCGCTGCTGGCCCCGACTACTCTCCTAGCTTCCTCCCCTCTCCGTAAAACTTCCCCCTCCTTCCCGCCTCCTCTCCAACCTGACCAATCAGCTGAACTAGGGCAACATCTTCCCCCAATGAACACCCCCCGAATCTCTCCCATATTAGTCCTGCAGGGTCGCTACACTGCCCCCCCCGCTAATTCCTTGTCCCCGAGGAAGCTCAAAGTCTTGAAAGCGACCCGGCAATCTCCGCACCCTCTGCGACCTCCTAACTCCTTGACCCTCCGGGAGAGGTCTAGGAGCGGTAGAGGCATTTCTTGGCACTACAGCTCCAAGCGGTGTCACCACCTCTCCTCGAAGAGCATCCTGCTGCCGTATTGGGCTCCTCCTGCGCACGGTGATCCTACACTTGCCCCGGTCTGTGTCACTGGGAAAGCCGGCTGTTGGTTACCCTCGGTATGGTGCCATCCTATCCCGGTGTTAGAACTACTGTGCGTCCTCTTGGAGCCAGTTTGATGCGGTACACAACCTGGCCCACCCTTTGGACCACGTAGCAGGGACCAATCCATGTGCTGTCCAACTTAGGGCAGCGGCCCTTAACTCTCTTGGGACCATACACCCAGGCAAGATCCCCTGCCTGGAAGTCCTGTCCTTTGACGTGCACGTCGTAGCCTCGTTTTTGACGGACCCCGGCCTGCCGCGATTGGTGCCTGGCAAAGTTGTGGGCCGTCTCCAATCGGTCCTGTAACTGCCTGGCATATTCTGGCCCTGCCGAGGCATCGGGTGCATCTGGTGGCCGTCCATAGGCCAGCTCTGGCCGTGCGTTCTCAGCTCTCTGCCGAGCATCAACAATGCAGGAGTACATCCGGTGGATTCTTGGACTGCGCTGCGGCACGCCATGAGGATGAGGGGAATCTGCAGATCCCAATCACTCTGGTCCGGGGCAGTGGAAAGGGCCAGCTGGGCACTCAAGGTCCGCATGAACCGCTCCACTAATCCGTCACTTTGTGGGTGCAGCGGAGTAGTCCTCGTCTTCCGGATGTCAAGCTGGCTACACATTGTGGTGAACACCTGTGCTTCGAAGTTCCGCCCCTGGTCTGAGTGGAGCTGTGATGGTGTTCCGAAGCAGCTGAACATTCCATGTACCAAGGCCTCAGCCACGGTTGTCGCCTCCTGGTCAGGAAGGGGGTATGCTTCGGGCCACTTCGTAAAATAGTCACTGGCGACTAGCACATATCGGTTCCCTCTACTAGTACGGGGGAGGGGCCCCAGCACATCAACGGCCACTCTGTCCATGGGCGCCCCTACCCGGTGCTGCTGTAAGGGTGCACGGGACTGACCTTTGGGGCCTTTACGGGCAGTACAGGCATCACATCGTCGGCAGTAGTCTTCCACATCCCTCCTACTCTGGCCCCCTGTAGAACGTCTGTCTCAGCCGTCTTAAGGTCTTTGTCACCCCAAAGTGACCAACTCGGGGGCTACCATGATGTGCTTCAAGCACTTCCTTACGGAGGTTTTGGGTACAACCACTTGCCATTGTGGCTTCTCCAGTGGCTGGCACACGCCAGCACTCTTCAGGACTCCCTCATGCAGCTCCACTCCAGGCCATTGAGACCAGAGCCCTCTGACGGTGGCGGACTGGCCAACCACATCTTCCCAGGGTGGTCGGATGTTAGCATCCAGCCACCCCATGACCAGATTGAGGTCAGGGTCCTCGAAGTTGCAATTCCCTCCACCTCTTCACATTATTGGGTAACAGCGCCGCACGATCACCCTTCCAGCGTTCTGGCTTGCTGCTTCACGTTCTTCAGAACGGTCACAGTGGTGACAGCCTGGAGCGCATGGTCGGCGGGAGAGACTGTCTGCATTGTTGTGACTTTCCCCAGCTCTGTGCTGAACAGTAAACTGAAAGGCCTGGAGTTGTTCGATCCACCTGGCTACTTGTCCTTCTGGCTCTTTGAAGGACATGAGCGCCACGCAAGGCAGCGGTGGTCAGTGCGGATAGTGAACGGCAGGCCACAGAGGATATGCTTGAAATGGCCCACAGCATCGATCACTGCCAAGAGTTCCCTGCGATGTGACGCAGTAGTTCTTCTCTGGCTTATCGAGGGAGCGACTGTGGTGGAAACAACACGCCGCGCGTCCTCTGGGGTCAGCTACGAGTACGGCGCCAAGACCTGTGTTGCTGGCGTCCGTGTCGAGGATAAACGGCCTCAGGGTTGGGTGCAACCAGCACCGGGTCCTTGCATAAGACCTGTTTTAGCTGGTGGAAGGCAGCTTCCTGATTATGTCCCCACTCATAGGGGAACATCTTTGCGCAGTAAGTTGAACATGGGCGGCGGCCCTACCGAGAATCCAGCCACAAACCGTCTGTAGTAGGAAGCCAATCCCAGGAAGGATCTCAGTTGCCGGACATCAGTGGGGGTGGGCCAACTCCGGACAGCTGCTACCTTGTCTGGTTCTGTCATGATGCCAGCTTCACTTATTTATGACCCAAGAAGGATACCTCCCGCCCCCAGGAAGCAGCACTTACCGGGATGAAGCTTCAGGCCTGCAATCTTGATCCGCTTCAGTACTTCTGTGTTCTCAAGTGCTGAGTCAAAACTGGGCCCATGGACAAGGAGATCATCAAGGTAGACTAGGCAGCTCGGGGGACACCCACAAGGACCTTTTCCATCAGCCTCTCAAATGTTGCGGGGGCGTTGCACAGTCCGAACGGCATGGTGGTGAACTGCCACAGGCCCCGCCCCATGGTAAAGGCGGTGTTGGCTTTGTCTTCTGGAGCCATGCCACCTGCCAATATCCACTCCGGAGGTCCAATGAGGAAAACCAGGCTGAGCCGGCCACGTAAGTCGAGGGACTCATCTATCCGGCGCAGTGGATAAGAGTCTTTCACTGTCTTGTCGTTTAATGGTCGGAAGTCGACACAAAACCTCCACTTTCCATCCTTCCTAGGAGCCATAACGACCAATGACACCCATGGACTTTCGGAGGGCTCAATAATGCCAGCATCCTTCATTTCTTGTAGCATCTGGTTCGCAGCAGCTTGACGGGAATATGGGAGGCGCCTAGGCCGCTAGCGGATTGGCTGTGCATCCCCAGTATTGATGGAGTGCTGAACCAAGTGGGTGAGCCCCACGTCGTTGGGGTTGGTGGAAAAACTGTGTCGATACTCATGCAGGAGGTTCCAGAGCCTATTCTGCTGCTCCAAGCTCAGACCTGCACGATTTTTTCTCCCACAGGTCCTTGACGGTTGCACTGGCGGCTGTCTCTTTCTCAGAAATGGGGGCTACACTTGCGGTCTGGATCACTGCAGGTAATGGTGGCTGGTTGTCCGATGGGACAAGGGCTGTGGGCTGTTAGCGGTTAGTGGACAAGGGCTTCTGTTGGCGGCCTCCCCGAGGTGAGTCTGGAGAATGGGACGGTTCTCTTTGTACATCATCGTCCTCAATGAAATAACTAGTCATTTTTGGAATGTGAGGGTCACTCAGGAAGGGAATAGATACCCCATCAGGGAACATAATTGTCCGTGTTTTGAAGTCGAGTATAGCCCTTTGCTTCACACAGGAAGTCCAGTCCAAGTATACAACTCTCAGTTACTTCAGCGACCCAGACTGGTTGGCAGGTGGAATAAGCCCCACCCTTGGATCTGTGTTTCACACCGTCCCTAGCATGGGGGCCTTTTCCCTGTTACTGTGGTGAGTGGGACATTGGTGGCTTGGGGTAGAGTTCCAGCTGGCAGGAGATCAGGGTGAAGGAGAGTTGCGGTTGAGCCAGAGTCGAGCAGGGTGCTGGTCAATTGGCCATTGACCAATATCGGTACTCGGCAGCTATCATTGTTTGGGGTCTTTTGCGTGCTAAGGGCATGAGTGACAGGGAGGCGGAGCTTTTACCGCAGAATGATTGTCACAACCTCTGGGGAGCGAGGGTTGGCTCGGGTTGCTCCCCTCTACACCGGAGCCTTGAGCGTTTCCGGTGCCGGCACACCCAAAGCAGAATCGAGAATAGGACAGAAGCGCCAGGTGTGACCCCCCTGATTGCACCTCCAGCAGATTTGCCTCTGTCGATCTTCAGGTGAAGGGAAAGGACGTCCGGGGCCCGTCGGCAGAGAGGTTGGTTCAATCTGCGGAGAAGCTTGACTCTTGGGCCTTGTTGACACCTGTCCGGATAGGTTATCGAAACCTTCTATGAGGATGTCTTCCACCGCCAGTGCTTTCTGTAGAGCTGCTTCCAGGGTCTGTGGGTCAGCAAGCCGGACTTGTTGTCGCAATGGAAGAGGTAGGAGGCCACGAATGAATGCTTCTTTAGTTAGCACCAAGCGTGTTTCATCGTCAAACTCAGGGAATCCTCTTTGAGCGAGGTAGCGCAGCTCCGCTGCAAACACTCCTAGCTTTTCTCCAGGTGCCCGCATTCGTTCATTAAACCTCTGTCGCATCACAACTGCGGGGGTGGTGGTCCCAAAGCGTCTCTCTAGTGCCCTGGATATAGCTTGTGGGTTCTCCAGGTCCGCCGCAGTCACATCTAGCAGTACTTTCCTAGCTTCACCTTCCAATGCTGAGATCAAATGGACGGCTCTCTCTGCTGGGGACCAGCCTATGCGGCTGCTAGAAGACCAAACTGGGCCCAGTATGTTTCCCAGGAAGTGAGTCCATCATAGCGCCCAACCTTTAAGCGGACGTCTCTGGGGGATGGTTGTTGCACCCTCATTAGGGCCGTGGTTAGTGCAGCAGTCAAAGCTGGTACCAGGTCACCTGGTCGGTTAGCAGCCGCAGGTGAACTAGCTGGGGTGGCAGTAAGGGAGCAACACTTTTCACATCTCTCCACAGGTTGACAAACTGAACTGGCACCCTCATCGGAATGGTGGGCGGGTTGTGAATCCAAGCCACCCCCTGGAACATTAGCATCATGGGTAGCAACTGCAGCATGCTTATTTTTGGATGTGGCCGTTTTGACACTGGCATGGTTGGTGCCCACATGTTCCCTATTAGCGTTAGCCTGATAAGCATTAGCATGAGCCTCTGACTCCTGGGGTTTAGTCACAGAGCTTTCCAGGAAAAGTCCGAAAGCACGTTCCATTGCAAGGCTCATCCTCTGCATAAAGCCCTCCTCTTATTCTAGCTGTAATTTCTTTCTCTAACTCTGTGATAGAACTTGGTTGGCCATCCATTTTACCTTTGGGATCTGCCCGAGTAGTGACATCATCGATGACTGGTCGACTGATGCAAGGTCTGCGTGCGTCCGGGCTGTTTACATTTAATTCTCCGGGGCATGGTCTGGCTAGTGCGGCAACTTGAAACGGACTTTTCCTCATAGCTTCGGGAACGTCCGTCAGCAATGTAGCTAGGGGTGAGTGAGTTGTTTTCCCCACCTTTCTCCGTACAACTTGGTCGCCCTCTGCCGGCTTACCCTTTGGTGTTTCAGGGGGAGTGTATAGGGCATAGCGGTCCGGTTTTCCGTTACGTTCAGCCATCTTGTTTCCTTGGTGGTGGCTAGCGGTGGTAGCCAGCTATCGTGCGGGGAAGGGAAGCGTGGTTGATCCCACTTCTGACACCAATGTAGCGTTCACGGCTCTGCCGCACGGCTGGCTAGGTAGCTGAATGACGAGGAGACAGTAGCTGAAGTTTAACCGGATGGACCGGGCTTTATTACCCTCGAACACAGGCTAATAACAGGGTTGGAAGAGTGCCCAAAAACAACAACCAAAAGCTGCGTGGCCCCGACTACTCCTAGCTTCCTCCCCTCTCCGTAAAACTTCCCCCTCCTTCCCGCCTCCTCTCCAACCTGACCAATCAGCTGAACTAGGGCAACATCTTCCCCCAATGAACACCCCCCGAATCTCTCCCATATTAGTCCTGCAGGGTCGCTACAATACAGTGTTAGGGACAGATCAGATGGCCAGAGCCTTGAGACTTGACTTGGACTTTTAAAAAAATGACTTGTGAACATCTCTGATGTGTACGTTCAAAAGTAGTTTTAGTCAGATTGGACAGATAGTCTAGCTAGCTTTCTGGATTTACCCTGCAGAGATCTGAGGAGCAGTTAAGCATAGTCCTCACAAATCCACCGGAGGTTAGAACACCAGCTAGGGATGTCCTGGCCTTTTTTTAAACCTTTGTGTTGTCTTCCCGTTGAAACTTTTGTCCTTTTTCAACGGTTTCGTTGCTTTTTTCAAAGTTCTTTTTTTATGTTTTATTATTACGCTTTTTCGTTTGCTTTTGACATTTTCTTCCAGTGTTTTTGAAGTTTTTGTCGTTTATGCTGCTTTTAAATACTCCGACCCATATTTCAAAGTCCTGTATTTCTGATATTGACCCGAGGACAAGACGAAGGTTAACTGATGGAGGAGCGGCATTCACCCCGTTTAACTTCAATCATGTACCTGTACGAGAATCAGATCGAGATCAGATCGGGAGTCAAAAAAGCTGATTGGGACATTCCTAAACGCCAACACAAAGAAAGAGGAAGGTGATGGGCATCCAGCCTCACAGAGCTCCGCCCCTTCTGCAAATCCCAGAAGTAGAACGTCGTGGATATAGACTGTTAAGACAAGTATTTAGTGCCATTTGAAGTTGTTTTGGTTTTGTTTAATTTTGGTCTCAATAGCGTCAGGAAGAAAAATAAAACCTATGACATACATATGACAAACATATGATGCAAGAGGGCAGTCCTGTGCCGAGGTAGATGCCGACAAACGTGCAGTGAAAGGGAGTAGTAGACAAAGGAAGTAACAGCGTTTTTTCCACTACATGGTACCTGCTCGACTGCCTTGACTCCTTTTTTGGTTTTCCATCATGAAAAAAAGTCCCTGGTACCTGCCAACAGGTACTTTTTTTAGTACCGCCTCCGTCGAGGTTCCAAGCGAGCTGAGGAGATACCAAAACGGGACGTGAAAACCTGCAGACTCTATTGATCGCTGCCTCCAGCTTCTTTTGAAACAAAATTTGTCTTCTGGCAACAGCCACATGCCGAGAATAAAAAACACACATTGGACACAAATGTTAAAAAAGTGACAAAAAAAGCAACAAATGTCAAAAAAGTGACAAATGTAAAAAATAAAATTGGCGAAAACCCCACAAAATCTTCAAAAAGGCTCAGAAGAAGTCGACAAACGTTGATAAATGTGACAAAAACATCAGGAAAAGCCACAGTGTCGACCAAATTGTTAATAAAAGGTTTTTCATCTCAAATTTGGTTGCAGGTCTACGGGAGGACAACACGCGGGATAAACATTTGGGAGGATCGGTCATGTTTGAAGTCAGCGAGCTTTTGGCCCGTTCTGTCCCAGAAAGAAGAACAAGAACAAACCACGACTCAGCAGTTTCATACGTCTAGTTAACATTTTATTAATTCACTTTTTAAAAACAGAAGAAAATAAATCCCATTTGTTTTTGTGACGCAGTGATGAATCCGAGCTCAGCTTCCTGTTTGGGTCTGAGAGCATCATGGGAGGAGAGAGCCACGTACGGAGGTATTGTAACTACAGACTGCTGACGGAGAGAGATCTGTTTCTTAGAACCATTATTGTTCATGTCACCTGACCTCACTTATTCAAAGAGAAACTTTATTTAACGCACAGTGACAGAAGTCTCAGCAGCGGAAGAGTGTAAACATGGAGGCTTATAGAAAATATTTTATAAATACAGAGAGTGTTGCATTCGTGAAAAAAAAAAAACAGAAAAATATAAATACAGTCTTGTTTTTTTTTTTTACTTTTTGTGATCTTTTTCCCTCGACAGTTTAGAGTTTACAGTGAGGAAGAGACAGAGGCTCTCAAAACCCAACCATGGAGGAAGATGACGCACACCATCTCCTGGTTTTACACCGGCTAGTTTCATTGATTGATGTACGAGAAAGGGTGTGTGTGTGTGTGTGTGTGTGTGTCTGTGTGTGGGTTTGCCCATAGCAGTCTGTCTGTCTGTCTGTCTGTCTGTCTGTCTGTCTGTCTGTCTGTCTGTCTGTCTGTCTGTCTGTCTGTCTGTCTGTAACATAATCCTGCCTGTACTGAGCGTCCAGAGACAGAAGATGAAGGTAAGAAGGAGAGGAAGAAGTTGTGAGAGAAAAAAAAAAAGAAAATACAGGAGAGGATGAGAACGCTACGGCAACGGATCTCATGTCCAATTCAAAATATGATAGAGAGGAGATATAGACATAGATAGCTTGGTAAATGTGAATATTTTCTAGTTTCTTCACTCCAAACGTGACAGTAAACTGAACGGATTACATCATCTTGGGCTTTGGGAAACACCGCTTTACATTTTTCTCTGTTTTCAGGACATTTTAGAGACCAAACAACGCCTCCATTCATCCAGGAAAAGAATCCAGAGATGAATGGACGATGAACATCATGGTGGGCTGCGGCCCTAAGACGGGACATGATTACAGGTCTGAGAGACGACCAAAGAGACACCGAGAAGGTGACGGGGAGGGGAGGGAGAGGTCAGAAGAAGTGGACTTTGGAGGAGAGGAGAGCCGAGTGGGTCCCGCGTCCGCCTCACAGTCCCGTGTCGTTGTAGGTGGGCGTGGCCACCTTCAGGATGCTCTGAGCGTTCTCCTCCACCAGGGGGCGCCACTTGACCTCGCCGGTCAGCATCAGGTCCTCCCCGTCCAGGGCGTCGATGAACTGCATCTGCAACACGACAAAAACGGCCACGTTGAGGCTGCGTTCTCACACACACACACACACACACACACACACACACACACACACACACACACACACACACACACACACACACACACACACACACACACACACACACACACACACACACACACACACACACACACACACACACACACACACACACACACACACACACACGCAGGTCTTTCCTTTCACGTTGAATGTTGGCGGTGTGTTTAGGCTGCAGCGGGGGGTTGCTGCAGGCTCAACACGCCGACACACACATACAAACAAACACAAAACACACACACACACACACACACAGGCCTGCAGCGAAAAGTTGAGACCCACTCAACTTGTGGAGAAACGTAGCCCTGTGTCACGCTGCGGTGGCCAGTCACGTGAGCGTGGATCAGACTTGGCGGTGTGTTTGGAGGCGGTGTGAGAGTCCCGTACAGGAAACAGGAAACATCACTGCCTCTATCGCTGCCACAAGAAGGTTTAAAAACCCCAAACACAAGCTCTGAACTGCCCACTCCTCTCTTTTCTTTCTCTCTCTCCTGTGAAATGAAGCTGCCTTCAAGTGCGGTCGGAAAAACGTTGAAATCTATTAACGATCTGACGGAAAACGGAAATATAAACAGTCCTTCCAGAAAAAATGCAGAGTTTTTTGGTGATTGTTGCGAGCAAAAATCCTTGATTATGCGGCACGTTTTCTTAAAAAATGCGATGGAATATGTGGGATATTTATGCAATTTTATGCAATGAAATTGAGGTAACTTGCAAAAACTGTGGTTTGATGAAAAAGAGAAAAAAAATGTGATTCCCCAACACCCTGCTTTTCGATGATGTTCACGTCGCGTAATTACGTCACTTCATAACGTTCCCATGGCAACAGGGGAAAATGGCTGCTCTTGTGTGAAGTAAACGCAACATTTTTCAACTTTCTGCTTAGATATATTATGGGACTTTTTTACAACGAAAATGCGGGCATTATAAAATCATGCAAGCCCCGCATATTTTGCGTGGAAATCGACAATTTATGAGGTGAAAGTGTGCCTTATTTGAAAAAAATGCGCCCTCGCATGAATATGCGGACTTTGGCTGATTATGCGTTGAATAATGCGATCGCATAATCACGTTTTTTCTGAGGGACTGTATAAAGGTAAACGGGCCAGTGGGGGATATTTTATTTTCCGGTCTACGTTGAACACTGCAAAGGGGGTGTGTGTGTGTGTGAGTGTAAATGTGTGCGTGTGTGTGCGTGTGTCTGTGTGCGCGCGTTGGTGTTGTGTGTGTGCTTGTATGTTTGTGCGTCTCTGTGTGTGTGCACGCGCTTGCGTGTGTGTATTTGCGTGTGTGTGTGTGTGTGTGTGTGTGTGTGTGTGGTTGTGTGTCAGTCCGTGTCTGTCCGATACAGCGGTGGCTTGTTCTCTCCGTGCGCTGCTTCTGGGCTCATGAGAGATTAAGCAAAGCGAGAAACGAGAAGATGAAACAGACGGCTGACGTGGATATCAGAAGCACAGGGAGCAAAGAGGGGGAGCAGAGAGGGGGGAGACGGGGGGGGGGGGTAAACAGTGGAACAGAAATCCGCAGAGAAGGGATGAAAGGAAGTGAGCGGACGCAGCCTGCAGGTGTTTTCTGAAAGAAGGAGAGTGTTTTCAATCTCACGGAGGGAAAGAAAATATACAGAGGAGGAAAAGGAGGAGGTGAGGAGGTTAGTGGGTAAGGAAAAGTGCTCAGAGGGGGGGGGGGGTGAGAGTGAGGCGGAAACGGGCAGAACAGAGTGTCGGGTTGTAGCAAACTCTCCAGATACTGACAGCTGACCTTTGGTCTCATATGGACCAGGATCAGATTGAAGAAGGATTCAGATCCTTTACTGAAAGGGTTACTTGTTGTTGTTGTTGTTTTCAACCTGGACCGGATGTTCCCAGGTTTCTTTATCTAAGTCGGCCTTCACCCCTGGGAGTACGAACCAGACATTACCCAGCAGCCCTAAGCAGGCAGACAGACAGACACACCCACTGGGACAAACACACACACACACACACAGGGACAAAAACACACACACACACACACACACACACACACACACACACACACACACACACACACACACACACACACACACACACACACACACACACACACACACACACACACACACCCACCAGGGGACAAAAACACACACACAAAGAAACTGGGACAAAAACACACACACACACACAAAGACACACAAACAGACATACACACACTGACACTGGGACAAACACACCGAGAGACACACACACACACACACTAACAGGACAACACAGAAGCTGAGCCCACCGCCCGGTGGCCCCCCCCCGGCCCACCCGGGTTCCCGCGCTTTGGGGGTCACCTTGTTGTTTTTTTCCGGCGGCGCAGTAGTTAGACAGGATTCCCCACAGGCGGCACACACACACACACACACACACACACACACACACACACACACACACACACACACACACACAGTAAAACCAAAGGGATTCAGCTTCTCGATGGCTTCCGTACGAGTGTGTAAAACAAGTTTTCTCACCTCATCGTATCCAAATATCGCCGCGTAAAACGTCTCCGTCATGGCTTTCATTCCTTCCTTCCTATGGCTGGCATCAATCTATAAATGATAATATAAAGAGACAGAAAAATCAAAGCTCCCATCCACTGCGGCGCTGGACTGACAAACCTCCCCCCTTTCATCTCTCTCTCTCTCTCTCTCTCTCTCTCTCTCTCTCTCTCTCTTTTTTTTTTTTTTTTTTTTTTTTTTTTTTTTTTTTTTCCGAACACTGTGGTATGGAGAAATAACTGAGCATTTGGGCAATTATGCCACATTCAAATTCTGATTGCAGTGGAGCTATTTCATTTCCACAACACAAGAGTCTGCAGCCGCCTCCTCTGAACTTAAAGGTGCCGTAGGTAGGATTATGAAGATCCAGGACTTAGCCAAAACATTTGAACATCGACAACTTCTCAGTCCCTCCCCACTTTTCTGCTAAAGCCCAAAACGGTCTCCTAAGACCCTCCCCCCACAAGGGAGAATGAATGAGCATGAGCTGTGATTGACACGCAGTTAGACACACCCGCCCTGCTTGGTGCATCTGACAATATAAATGCCGATACCGATAGTTTGGAAAATGCCTAATATCGGCCAATAATATCGATCGGTTCTAGTGGCTAATGTTGGGATACATTTCAAGTGGTCTGGCAGAGAGTTCCATAATTTTGCCCCTTTAACTGAAAAGGCAGTTTGGGCAAATGATGTTCTACGGAAAGGGATACTACAATTTATTCTTAGCGCTGCTTGGGTGGTGGTTCTGGTACCACTTTTCTGTCTTGTCTTGTTGTTTTGCAAAGGGGTGGGGGAGCAGCGTTATTTAGGCAGTTGAAGACCAATTTAACAAAATGCAGTAGGGCTGCTCCGTCTTAGTCAATTAGTCGACTAATCGGTCGTTTTGGTCTTAGTCAACTTAGATTTCTTTAGTCCATTAGTCATGTTTTATGCTTTTTTCACGCTGAATGACTTATTTCCAAGAAACGTACGAGCTCATCTCTGGTAAACACAAGAATTAAAGTGGTGCTTTTGCATGACTCTTTGCGGAGTCACTCAGATTTACAGATCTGTCGATTAAATCAACTAATCGATTAGTCCATACAATTGAATAAGTGTTAGTCGACTAAGAATTTCTTCAATCGAGCACAGCCCTAAAATGCAGGGAGATAAAATTAGCAAAACTTAAAATCTTATGTTTGCTTAGAATTTGGCAGTGATGGTACCTTATTCTCTTCTTGTCCAGGACTTTCAAGGCTCGGTTAGAAAGACACTCTATGGTCTTAACTTATGAATGGTGAGCTTGGGACCATGTGGTTAAGCCATACGATGTGTGTGAGAGAATCATAGAATTTATACAAATAAAAGCACAGTCAATTTGCCTTTAGTCTGCGGCCTAAAAGGTAAATTAGCTCTCCAGGACAACATTAGTCAAAGTGACATATGAAAGCATCAAACATGCATTTTAGATGAAGGAAATGAGAGAACATCCAGTTGTTTCTCGTCCCGTTTTCTCAGCAACATTACATTGTACGATGCGGGGATGTAGTTCCCTACTCGGAAGTTACTGCAAACTATCTCTGTGATTGGGTCTTTATATTCTATTAAAACAGACAACAGGCACACCGTGAAACGAGGGATGATGGCGAGGTCGTTGTGGAGTGTGGTTGGTTTCAGCTGGTGTGCAGCGGTCATTATGAACGTGGAGAAAATGACCAATGTTTTTACTGTTCCCAACCACAATTAGCATGAAACCTAAGAGCCACTCCAATCACTGGTCCTGGGTGTGTGTGTTGTAAAAATACATGTGCTGCTGATGTAGAGACACACACACACACACACACACACACACACACACACACACACACACACACACACACACACACACACACACACACACACACACACACACACACACACACACACACACACACACACACACACACACACACACACACAGACACAGACGTCAGGTCAGAGGTTAGGCTCTCTTTGTTATTACATCTTTTCTCTTACTTTTTTTCTTCTTTTAATCTACATTATTTACTTTAAATATTATTCCCTCTCTCTTTACTGGTTGTGTCAGACGGTTGGTCATGCTGGATCTGTGGTTGCTTTGGGCTGCAGCCAGGTGTTTTAGCTTCAATTAGAATAAATCAGAAAGAACTCTTGGAGAGCTGGAGTGAAGGTTCTGGGTTGGGTTTAAAATGATGAAGATTTGTCAATTCTCGGTCACGTGTGCAGGCTTGTGCCAGCACAGGCGGATATAAGCAGCGTATGTACACATGTTCACGTGAGCGTACACATGACAAAAGTTCAAATACGCAGCTGTGAAAACACACACACACACACACACACACACACACACACACACACACACACACACACACACACACACACACACACACACACACACACACACACACACACACACACACACACACACACACACACACACACACACACACACACACACAGTGACCTAACAAACCACAATGTAATTCCTCATCTCTGACCTCTTTCTGTCACACAGCGCAAAATGAGCAAAACTAAAGACCTCATAAATACATAAAGCCCGCTGAACCTTGGCTCCAGTTCAACCATCCTACATGGTTAACATCATGGATCATGTAGATTTGGTTTTTCTAGTGTTTAGCTGCCACAAAGATTATTTTACAAGTACATTTAAGGGACTTGAATTGTATGTTTTTCTACACAGGCAGACAGTTTCATCATGTCAACAGCCAACTGTTGTTCAATTAACAAACACCCCAAATTATAAGATCTGGACTCAAGTCACATGAATTGGATTTGAGTCGGGCATGAGTCATGACTCTGATAGTCTCTCATTGCCAGCTACATTGCCCTGTGGGGTAAAGTCTGGCTGAACCACAGACGCATTCTGGGACGGGAGGAAAAAAAAACCTGCTCTGGGTTGTTTGCATTTCTCTAAACCAATCACAATCATCTTGGGTGGCTGAAGCTCTGGGCGGCGATGGTGGCTCTGCTAAATAGTCTCAGGAAGGAACGTGTTTTGGTGGAACATTTGCACCCCGCAAAAGAAAACGCCACTTACAATATTAAATGAAGTTAACTGTTGACACAATCCAGTACTGTGAGCTATTTAAATGAGCTGATACATGGTTAAACCTCATTGGCTCTCACCAGTGTGTCCCTGTGTGTACTTTGTCCACAGCAATCCCACCAATCGGTCCCAAAACATACCAGTTAGAGAGGCACTCAAAATATATTCTTTCTAAATCTTTACAATCATTCCCTGAAAAGAACCAAGCAGGCCTGCCTTGTTGCACGCATAAAAACTTTCTTCAGAACTTGACATTTTCAGCGTGAAGCTTGCTAGCTTCGGAATTTGTTGGTTCCGAAGCTAACAGAGTTCGAAAACGGCAACCCACAGGAGAGCGGAGGGTGTATAGCTTCAGACAAGCCCCCTCTTCTCTTCTCTGTTTCTCTTTATAGTCAGCGAGTCAGATTTATCAACGACCCTTATAGAGCTGGATCAGGTTTGCCTTGGACCAGCTCTTAGTTATGCTGTTATAGTTTGAGACTGCCCGGGGGACTTCCTTGGACACACTGAGCTCCTCCCCCCCTCTTTTTTTCCATCTGTGTGCATCCATGTCCCAGTAATGCTTGTTACTAACTTTGCTTTAGTTTTCCTTGGATTGGGGTGGCATCTAAATCATAGTTGCAGCTACCGCTGACGCCCTGCTACATCCTGAACTGCAACAAATATTTGTTTCTAGCCATAGTTCCATTATCTTTATTGTTACTATAATTGCCACTTCTTCATTGTACCAACTGCTACAATTATTATGAATCATATTTCTTTATATCTATGTCTTTGTAGTTCTGTATATATCTGTATCTGTGTCTCTGTAGTTCTGTATATATCTGTATCTGTGTCTCTGTAGTTCTGTATATATCTGTAGCAGTGTCTCTGTAGTTCTGTATATATCTGTAGCAGTGTCTCTGTAGTTCTGTATATATCTGTAGCAGTGTCTCTGTAGTTCTGTATATATCTGTATCTGTGTCTCTGTAGTTCTGTATATATCTGTAGCAGTGTCTCTGTAGTTCTGTATATATCTGTATCTGTGTCTCTGTAGTTCTGTATATATCTGTAGCAGTGTCTCTGTAGTTCTGTATATATCTGTAGCAGTGTCTCTGTAGTTCTGTATATATCTGTAGAAGTGTCTCTGTGTCCCATACGGCAGCGGTAGATGGCCGTCCACCGAGAGCCTGGGTCTGTCTGAGGTTTCAGCCTAAAAGGAAGGTTTTCCTCACCATTGTCGCACCAAATGCATTGCTCTTGGGGGAATTGTTGGGTCTTTATAAATTATAGAGTGTGGTCCAAACCTATTCTATCTGTAAAGTGTTTTAAGATAACTCTTGTTATGATTCAATACTATAAATAAAATTGAAATATCCTGGAAATGTAGTTCCGTTGATCCAGACTATGGCTCGGAAGACTTTCGCCTTGACTAGACATCAAATTAACAAAAAGACTCCTGAATATCTTCTGTTGCTCATCTGGTTTTCAGGTTTTAAGAGAGCCGTGATCAAAAGTGATGCTGCCACTCAAAACTAACAGAGGGTCAGGTGGATAAAAATAACCACAGGATATAACGGTGTCGGCATATATCACACGTATGATTCATAAAGTAGCAATAGCAATGTTTTCAGAGGGCACTTTGATGTATTTTGACTATTATTTTTCAAATTTACAGTTACTGTCAACTTTGATAGTGAACTGCATCGAGTGTTCAGTGACGGTAAAATATTCTGACACGTCAAACATCCACCACGCAGCTCACATACAGCGCGCACACGTAACACCACACACACACAGACAAATACAAAGACAAATACACAGGTAACTAAAGTGTGTTTTCCCCTACGAACGTCTTTGAGACTTAATTCCAGGATAATTTAAGCATGAGAAGGTCTCTCTGAAAGCTACGAGCGAGCGGGGCCAAGATTTAAGTCTGTGATGTCAATGAGCGACACTTCCTGGAGCTGCTCCACTGAGAAAGAATAGAGGACCGACTCTGTGGACATGGTGACCGCAGCCAGGCGGCCTCCCCGGGGATCTGACTTCACTTTCTGCTCGACAACTGTTGGCACAATTATGCTGATGTGGACCTTTAAATCAACAAAAAAACCTGCATCCTATGTAGCATGCAGTGGCACGGATCAAACTTAACGCACGGTTGCATCAGCCCGGGGCGGAAATGTTTCTGAAATAATGAATATTTATTCAACAGAACGCCATTCAGTTGTTGTCAGACGGAGCAAAACTAAGCACGGCTACGTTTGGAAAGCGCTACAACCGGTCAGGGACCTGGAGTTGAAACGCTGAAAATAACCAGTCGCAAGTGTCACGTTTAACAGATGTGTTTGTGTGACGTGGTTTGTTATATTAAGACAAACCTCTTTGTCAGAGTCAGATTTCAGCTGCTAAGATGAATCGATTTGTTGTCAACTATTAAATTAATTACCAACTATTTTGATAATCGATTACATCGGTTTGAGTCATTTGTTTTTACATAAAAACAGTCAAACTTCTCTGATTTCAGCTTGTTAAATGTGAATATTGTTCTAATTTCTTCTCTCCTCTGGGACAGGAAACTGAATATCTTTGAGTTGGGGACAAAACAAGACATTTGAAGATGTCATCTTGGGCATATTGGGAAACACTGAAAAGCATTTTTCACCATTTTCTGACATTTTAGAGACCAAATAACTCATCCATTCATCCAGAAAATAATACACAGTGATAATTGTTAGTTGCCACCCCAACACACACACACACACACAAAGACACAACTACAACACCCCACACACACACACACACACCCCCACACACGCAACTGCCCACCCACCCACCCACACACAACTGCCCACCCCCACCTACACACACCTACACACACCTACCTACAACTACACACACACACACACACACTTACCCCCATAATTTTGCTCCTCTGCTCCACATCCTCCCACATGGAGTGGACGATGTAACGACACATGTACTTCCCTTCTCGGCCCTCCTGACGCATCCGCACCAAACACATCCTACCAGAGGAAACACACGGGGAGAACCAGGATCCATGTAAAGAAAAGTAAGACCCAGCCGTAAAGTGTGTATTAGAGCTGCAAAGATGAACCCATTAGTTGTCAACTATTAAAATTAATTACCAACTATTTTGATAATCGATTCATCGGTTTGAGTAATAAAACTTCTCTGTTAAATGTGAATATTGTTCTAGTTTCTTCTCTCCTCTGTGACAGGAAACTGAATATCTTTGAGTTGTGGAACAAAACGAGACATTTGAAGACGTCATCTTGGGACTTTGGGAAACACTGATCCACATTTTTCACAATTTTCTGACAAACTAATTCATTCATCCAGAAAATAATCGACAATGAGAATAATCGATTAGCTGCAGTGTGTGTGTGTGTGTGTGTAAAAGACTCACCACACATGTAGCTGTGCTACCAAGAACCAAGAGTTGAGTGTGTCAGGGGAGGAGCACTCTGAAACAAACACACCGCAGCGTTACACTCACATGTGTATTCTCCTCTTTGTTTCTACTCAACATGCTGGCTCTACTGTAGTGTCCAAGTGTCTGGGAGTCCTTTGAAAAGCACTATACAAACAGGATCTGATATTAGAGTATTGAAGGAAAAACAACAAAAAATGCATATTCAAATCTCATAATTTAAAATCCAACACCTACCAAACTGTGTGTGTGTGTGTGTGTGTGTGTGTGTGTGTGGGTGGGTGGTAGGGTTACCACACTACCACAAATGTTTGGGGCTGAGCTCCGATATTTCCGGAACCAGATGACACAGCTGAGACTATTTCAACCAATCAAATGAACACACTAACAGAGAGGAAGATCCCAGAGATGACAGAGAGGGAAGGCTTAATACGGGATCTTATTCATCGTCTGGTCTCAAATCCAACCATGCTCTGTTAAATGACTTGCTTCTTCACTGTGGCTATTGTTAACAGTTTCCTCTTCACTTACTGTCAAAGAACTCGTCATAATTGACTCTCTCCACGCAGCATGTGTACATGCGCAAGGCAGCAATCTTGATTTTCTGTGAAGACAAAAAAGGGGAGAAAAAAAAAAAAATCAGTGGGTAGAGCAGGCGCACATATACTGAGAAATTCACTTTTGCTAGTTTGTCGGCAGAAAAAAGGGTTGACCAACAAAAACCTGGTCTAAAGTCAATAACATTGAAGCATTTCATTGTTTAACAGAGCATTAGTAAAATGCTCCTAGGCTCGTGCACAGCGCGCCACACACTATGCTTGTTACACACACAGGGACGCACAGCAGCACACGCACGTGCAAAGAATTACAAATAAAAATATTAGGGTGTAAATCCTCAATCATAACAGCAATGCTGCAAGGTCCAAACGTGCCTGGCCTTTAAAGGGAATGGGAGATGATCTCTGATTGGTTTATTGCATGTTACGCCCAAAACACACCTCTGATTAATGAAGACCCTAAGGACAACCCTTTAGAACCAGGCGCCCGGCACACGGAGCCTTTTTTCCGCCGTCAAACTAGCAAAAGTGGATTCGTACACGCCCTAAACACACCTGCGCCAGGCGCTTCACGCTGTGCGCTTAGATCCTTAAAATAGGGCCCCGAAACTATAAAAGCGGATAAAATCCGAGATTTTAGGACGCTAGTGTGTGACAATGAATAAGCCGTGTGTGCCAGAACGGGCTGTTCTCTCCCACGTGTCTTACTTTTAAATTCTCTTCATAGGCTTACATAGATTGTGATACAGTTCCAATTCAGAAAGCCAGTAATCCAGAAGGCAACACACAGCCCTGGGAGCAGAAACGGAGGCATGAGGTCACAGGTTTGTTCACTGCTCATGCCAAAACGTTGCCGAGCCGGCGTGGAGCCCGGCACTCTGCAACATGGCACGGCAACGCGCATTCCTCCGCACACACGCCACCTCTTTGTTGGACACGACCTTGCACATAACCCAACCGTGGCGTGCCTGTGAATGTTTATGCTTTACTGATGTGTGCGTTCTTGGCCATCTACGCTCGCCACGAGGGTGTGATGCAATGGACGTGAGCAAAAAAAGCAGAACGATATTAACAGCACTTTTATGATTCAACGGCCATCCTGCCAGCAGCAATTTCCCTGATTATTAGAAGTGTTGACACTCAGTAGTCGGGTGGTTGTTAATAAATGACGCGATACAAAGTGCATTTCTTTCCGTAAGAACAGGAACTACTGATGTGGTTCACAATCACCACAAAATACAAGTTAATAAGGTGTTTAAAGCAGTGAACTAAATCCACATAAGTTAACTTGACAAAACTATGCCCCCGCAGTGCTTAGCTCAATCAAACTGCAGCCTTATCTGAACATTACATCACGTCTGTCCATGTATTTGTTGTTGATTTGTGGATCAGAGCTACATTAAAATAATCAACTCAATTAAAATCTAATCTCTGCTGGGAGGTCCGCGATCTTCTGTCCTCCTCTGACCCCCAGACACACACACACACACACACACACACACACACACACACACACACACACACACACACACACACACACACACACACACACACACACACACACACACACACACACACACACACACACACACACACACACACACACACACACACACACACACACACACACACGATTGTAGCGGCTGCAGCGAGGGGAAAAGTCACGTCACTAATAGCCACCTGGGTGAAACACATCCCTCCGTAGGGTCATGTTGTAAACTCAGATGGGTTCTGATTGGCTGTCAGTGTCTCTCTCCACTGTGTCATGTTGTAAACTCAGATGGGTTCTGATTGGCTGTCAGTGTCTCTCTCCACTGTGTCATGTTGTAAACTCAGATGGGTTCTGATTGGCTGTCAGTGTCTCTCTCCACTGTGTCACGATTTAAACTCCGATGGATTCTGACTGGCTGTCAATATTTCTATCGTTCATCAAATGGCTCTGAAAGTGACCCAACGATATCCACTGTCGTCGTCGTTACAGTTGCGGTGTGAACTCCACTTAGAACAATTTTTAAAACCAGTGTTTCCCCTACCATTGTTTTGGGGGGGCAGCCCGCTCCCCAAAACGACCCCCCGCCCCCTCTGAAATAATGACAAAACTATATAATTGTGCTATATCCATCTATCTATAAATTGCAGGAACGCCTGTCTGTCTGTCTGTGTGTGTGTTCGTTATGCGCATCTCTCTCGAACCGTTAGTCCGATGGATTTCAAACTTGACAGGTGTCTTGCTACGGGCACGAGTAAGTGCAATGCCAAATTTGACGTTGTTTGGATTAGAAATGCAAAAGATATCGTTAAATATATATCGGTAAAAGAAGCACACATAGGCTTTTAGCTCCTGGCCACTCCTCCTCTCACACTGCACAGTGACTGAACTTTGGCAGCTAAAATGTGACATACACCTCAGACCCACAAACACGTGCAAAGTAGCACTACTTTGGACTGTCTTTGACTTTGAATAAACAAACGAAAATTCCCCGAATTGAAGGACTACAGAGGTTTTTTGTGGCAGACAGAGCATTGCAGCGTACGTTCCAAAACTACGCTTACACTATAATCAATGAAACTGGCGAGCGCATAGCGGTGCTTATGCTCCGCGGAGATGCACTCTACAAGCGTAAAAACAGGACCGTCTTCTATTTATATATTTCACGCGAGGTGTGTGTGCAGCCCTTTCACACAGAAATGGATCATAAAGTGTCTAGATGTCTTTTAAATGAAACTACCGATACACAGGAAACGTTAATGACTGTCAGTGAGCGTATCGGCAGTATGGTTTTGAGAGTTTGTTTTTATTTCCTCTAATAACAGCTGACAGTGGATTGACGTTTTCACAGCTCTGTGCCGGCTCCAAAAAACTGAAGAAACAACAATCCCAAAGCAAAAGCTCTCCGTCTCGCTGTGACTCACCCGATCCTACGCCGTGTGTGCGCAGCAGGTGTAGCCTCTTAAAAAGATACATTGCGCGGCACATACGCTCCGCAAACGGTCGGCATACGGTACGCGTTCAATGTAGCCTTGCCCCTATTTTCAACGGTTACTAAATAGTTGTGTGATGGCCCTCGACTCTCTGCTCCCCGTCTTTCATTAATACCTCGTTACCACCTCTTCCTAATTTTGCAAACTTCGCTCCTACCTATGTTCCTGCACTTCCCGATTCTTATTACTCACCACCCCCGCCCCGCTCCATCCCACCACACTCTCACCCATTTGTTGTATTTGAGAGGTCCGGTGAAGCCCATCGCCTCAATGAGTTTTGGTGAAGGCCCCGACTTCTTCCTCCCGTGCCGGCTCTCATTTCCATAAGCTGCAGGGCGAAGAAATGGGAAAAAACAGTGAGGGCAGGATAAAAAAAACCGGGGTGAGAGAGAAGATATGTGAGGAGGTAACAACAGACGAGGAAATGTAAGAACGAAAGGGAGGACAGAAGAAAGGAGGGAGCGATGAGGGATAAAGAAAAGGATAAAGCCTGATGTAGGGTTCTGCATTGAATCTAGGCTGCAGGTAACGGACACAACAGCTGTGGTAGTGTCACATTTGTCCCTACTTCTATCCTGGTTCTCCTTCGCCATGAACAACTTGAAATGAAGGAGAGGGTGAACTTCTCCTGCTCCAGCTTTATGACCGTGGGGAGACACTTTGGTTCTCCATCTTGCTCTGCTCCCGTAAACGATCCTTATGATTAGAGGCATTTTGAACAGGGTGGGAAATTAGCACCCGCCACCAGCCAATGGCCGGGTGACTTTGCCTTGTACGGATTGGATAGCTTTTGTCAAAGAATGCTGTTGCTAAGTAACATTAATGCACAATGGAGTCGAGTTAAGTTACTGCTAATGAATCCGAACGAATCCCCAACATTTCCAGTTTTGCTGCTTCATAATAAAAAACATTCAAATACCAAAATAACGGAGGACTTTTATTGTGAAAAACGTATAGGAAATGAAACCGTTCACAGCCGGGGGGCTTTGACCACGCATATTTCCATCAACTTCCGTCAACTTCAGTTTTCAGCGCTAGTCCGTGACGCCATGTAGCTAGCTAAACTGAGGTAGAGACAAAAGGAAATTATCGATAACAAAATGTGGTGACATATCCCCGGTGTTAAGAAGCCCGCCGCGGAGCCAGCAGTAGCTGTTGAGGGCGAAGTAAAAAAACGAGAAGGTATTTTTTGAATAAGTGGCGCATTGATGATAAAGGGAAAACGAGGAAATCCAGTCCATGCACTGTACCTACTGTCGAACCTATGCGTCGTCAGAAAATGCTAACAATTTGTTCGTTAGGGGAACAACTAACCTTAAATTAGAGGCAATAAAAGACCACAAGTTATCCAAGTCTATATAAAGTGCACTGCCATACAGTTGGCGAAGACAGAGACCCAGGAGCCGAGTGTGGCAATAAAGGCTATCTGCTCCATGCGATCGGCGCAGTTGGATCGAATGAGAATTCTATTCAGAAACGTCCATGCGATTGGCAAAAAGGGCAGACCTTTTCGGGACTACGTTTGGATGTGCAAGTAAGTGAATTACTAACTTGAAGTTGTGTTTTGTGATGGCTAGATAGCTAGTTTTAGCAGCCTCGAGGAAATGGTGCAGCATAACTCCTATTGTTAAATGAATAAAACAAATTACATATTTGTAATGGAGGTCAATGTTATCAAAGTCACAGTTCTCATTCCAACTCCTTTCAGAGTGGATGAGCAGAAAGGACTGGGGATAGGGAAAACTTACCAGAACAAGAAGCAGGCCAGGGTTTTCATGCATTACATTGCTGAGGTGTCAAGGAGGCAGCTTAAAAATAAGATTGAGCAAGTATCTGGCATTTAGCCTTTCGCCAAGCCCCGCCCCCCTTAGTTACTGTTGCTACGTCCGACAAACAAATGGTCAAACACGACCAGCGCAACAGATTGCCATGACGGGATGAGGTATACCCGTGCGTGTCAGTGACCTTTTTTGGAGCAATACCTCCGCGATATCCTCCAGATCGAGGCAAAAGGGGTTACAGTATGCAGTGGAGGGATATATTCAAATGTTCGACTTTGTTGTAAACTGACAAAAAATAAAGTTGGGGAGCTCAAAGACCCAACACAACAGCAGCATATGTAGCTAGCGTTAGCTAACATGTTAACTAATGTTGGCTAAAGCTAAAGGGCTCGTTAAACTTAGCTTAGAGAGGAGGTTAACATTCTGGCAATGATATCCATGGTAATCATAACTTTGGTCCAATTTGTGTTCTTGCCTCTAGTTAGTAGATCTAGACAACACGGTAACTAGTTAGCTGTTAGCCTTAGCTTTGAGCAGACGTATTTATGCTTCGTAATGTTCGACACATTTAACTGGGAGTGGGGCCGTCCACACTGTTTTATCCATTGTAGGCACCGCTCACGTTGGCCCTCATTTATGAAACGTTTTCTCTTGAACGATTTATTTCTGCCATTGACCGAGTTATTTCGGCTTGTTTTTCCAGCCCCTCTGCTGTCAGAAAACAGGGTCGGGTGGTGGTCCAGCATGGGGAGGACACGCACTCTCCCTCAGCTGTTGCCTCGTTCTGACTCATGAAAAAAAACATGAGTAAAATAAAAGACACTACATAAACTCTACTACTGTGTGTTTATTTAAATATAAGTACACCTACATGTAGGCCGACGAAGATTGCAATATAAGTCTGTATATTACTATTAGGACTATAGAATACATGTGTCAAGGATGTAGGCTATAAATTAAATAAACTTCAGCTGGAGTCCGATTACTACGGCAACAAACTGTTGACCGCATCAGTGATCTCTTTCCATTCCGCATTCTTTTACAGTCTTTAATAACAGTTTTCAGGCTGCCAAATAGTACACACGTGATACAAATGAACCGGAGATATCAGGGTTTCAATCTCCACCTCTGAAAAGGGCCGCTTCTCAGCCGGATTACGTCTCGCCATGTCATAAATTGTAGGGGCGAGGCCTCAAAACCGAGAATATATTGGGGCGTGATATTTAAACACAACTCCTCCAGACAATCTCTCGGGGTATCCATGGATGTATTAAGAGGGGGTATCTAGTGTCCGATTTACAAACGCCGTGGGCGCACCGCTTCACCATCTTGCTTGGAGTCAATGTTTGTTGGACCTGCTCACATAGTAACGGTTGCTATGATGTGTGATTGGACAATGGACGTTTTGGGGGAGGGGCCAGCGAGAGGTCAATTATGTCAGATGGATCAACTGACACACTTCTGTACACCAGAGGGAGCCAAGCAGGGAAAGTCGAGGTGCACTTTGTTGAAATCCAGGCTGTTGAAAAGCCAAATACAGAGTACACCACAGCAGCCATCATGAGGATGATGAGAGAGGCGTGTGAGGGTGATGAGAGTTGGCAGGAGAAACTGATTGCTTGTGCAACAGATGGAGCAGCAGTGATGACAGGGTCCAGCAGTGGAGTGGTCAGCAGACTACGTGGCGACAAGTCCTACATCCTGGGTGTCCATTGCATAGCCCATAGGCTAGAGCTGTCATTTAAGGATGCAGTGAAGAGCTGCCCCCAGTGCACAAAGTTGGATGACCTCTTCCCTCTACGTGTTCTATCACAAGAGTCCACTCAACAGAGCAAACTTGAAAAACAGCTTCAAGGTGTTAGGAATGAAGCCACTCCTTCCAACTAGAGTAGGAGGTACCAGGTGGCTTGCTCATCTGTTAAGGGCACTGGACCACTTCCTCAGAGGCTATAGGGGCCTAATCCAGCATTTTGAGCAGGTACAGTAGTATAGCCTAAGGCAAGGCTAATGATCATTTTAGTTTAAATTAGTTGACTAAAGTTAACAATTCAGCACAATGGTACGTAATTGATTGAAATGTGAAACTGTGTGTGTAAGATTCGGTCAACAGATTCGGAGAATCCTGTGCAGAGAAGGCACGCAATTTTTTTCCAAACAGCAAAGGATCCAGGTGTAGTGATGTTCAGCTGCTTTATGCACGACTGCCTGACCAACCTCAGCAACCTGTCTGCATCCATGCAACGGCCATCTCTAACAGTGGCAGAGGGAGCCACACAGGCTGTCTTAACTAAATACAACAACAGGTGTGTGTGTGTCTCAGAATATTTTGAAATATAATTAATATAACATTGTGCTTTGTTGTGTTATAAGACCTGGACCCAGGCTTAGGGCATGCCTAAAAAATCCAGCAGACACCTTTGAAGGTGTTAGCTTGGCAGCACCCAGAGATGACCTCTCCCTGGCTCGTGTGAACTCCACAAAGGACTAGCTGATAGACAAATTTTGCAGCAGTATGGAGACACGATTTTGTGATTTCAGCTCTGGAGTACTACATCCTTCCAAACTGGTGGATCTCACGAACTGGCCTGATGCAGATACATGTGAAGGTTATTATCAAGCAAGATTTAACATCATATGTATTTTACATCTTGAAGTTGAAACCTTTTACTGTTTGTGCAACCTTAAGTTTTCCTTGTGTGTGTCTGCAGATTTTGGAGATGCATATGTGGAGTGTCTTATAAAGCACTTTGGTCCACTAATGGCCTCCTCTGGGGCCGATTTGGATCTGATTCCAGACCAGTGGACATTCCTCAAGAGCAGTTTGTACCAGCAGCATCCGAACATGGACCAGCTGACCTGGCCAGAGATAAATCAGAGACTGGGAGGCCAGTGCCCTGATTTCCTTCAGCTTGTCGAGGTATTACTGTGTATTCCATCCTCCACAGCAGACCGTGAACAGGGTTTCAATTTGATGAAACAAGTGAAGAGTGACTGGAGGTCAGGCCTGAGGTCGGACACACTATCTGACCTGCTCACAGTGGAGCTGTCCAGTCCTGACATTGAAGACTTTGATCCCGAATCAGCCATACAGCATTGGCATCAGGCCAGCGTCAGAACGTGGAGGCCAGATTTCATGGAAAGAGGAGCCAAGAACAGTCCTTCCAGAAAAACGCGATCATGCGATCGCATAATTCAATGCATAATCAGCCAAAGTCCGTATATTTTTGCGGGGGGCGCATTTTTTCAAATACGCCGCACTTTCGCCGCATAAATTGCCTTTTTCTGCGCAAAATATGTGGGGCTTGCATGATTTCATAATCCCCGCTTTTTCGATGCAAAAAAAGTCACATATATCTTAGCAGAAAGTTGAAAAATGTTGCCATGTGACATAATTACGTGAACATCGAAAAGCAGGGAGAATCACTTTTTTTTCTCTTTTTCATCAAACCGCAGTTTTTGCAAGTTCATCGCATAAAATTGCATAAATATCCCGCATATTTGATCGCATTTTTTAAGAAAACGTGCCGCATAATCAAGGATTTTTGCCCGCAACAATCACAAAAAAACTCTGCATTTTTCTGGAAGGACTGCAAGAAGAGAAAGACCCAACTTGAAGATGAGAAGGAGACATCTGAGGAGGAAGATGATGACTCTGAAGAAGACTAAAGTGACACTTTAATGCTATGTTACTGAGAGATGAGTCAAACCCTGGTTTAGAAGTAGGACAGTGAAAGAAAAAGAGCGAGGGAAAAGGCGAAGAAAGACAAGGACGAGAGAATGAAAGAAGCCTTGGCAGAGATGACGCAGCATGAGGAGAAACTACGCCTCGATAGTCTCGGTGTATACTGTACACTCTATGACCCTCATTACATCAACAACACACACTTTCTCGGACACACACACACACACACACACACACACACACACAGGCACGCGCACAAACACACACACACCCCAGTGTGACGACACACACCTGGGGAGCGTGGCCTTTACTGGGCGAGTGCAGCTGTCGAGTAAATGAATATACTGACCTATTCTAAGCTGCATGTTGTCTTCGTGTCCTGACAGTTTGATTACTGCCTCCGTGACCCCAGTTACCCCACAGTGGGGCTGGGCATCGCTCCAAAAATTGCTACCAGTACCGTTTCCTTTTTTTGCAAATTTATTAAAAAAGAAAAACTGAAATATCACATGGTCATAAGTATTCAGACCCTTTGCTCAGTAGTGAGTAGAAGCACCCTTTTGAGCTAGTACAGCGATGAGTCTTCTTGGGAATGATGCAACAAGTTTTTCACACCTGGATTTGGGGATCCTCTGCCATTCTTCTATCCTCCGCCTATCCTCTCCAGTTCCGTCAGGTTGGATGGTGAACGTTGGTGGACAGCCATTTTCAGGTTTCTCCAGAGATGCTCAATTGGGTTTAGGTCAGGGCTCTGGCTGGGCCAATCAATAATGGTCACAGAGTTGTTCCGAAGCCACTCCTTTGTTATTTTAGCTGTGTGCTTAGGGTCTTGTTGGAAGGTGAACCTTCGGCCCAGTCTGAGGTCCTGAGCACTCTGGATGAGGTTTTCTTCCAGGATATCTCTGTACTTGGCTGCATTCATCTTTCCTTCAATTGCAACCAGTCGTCCTGTCCCTGGAGCTGAAAAACACCCCCATAGCATGATGCTGCCACCACCATGTTTCACTGTTGGGATTGTATTGGGCAGGTGATGAGCAGTGCCTGGTTTTCTCCACACATACCGCTTAGAATTAACACCAAAAAGTTCAATCTTGGTCTCATCAGACCAGAGAATCTTATTTCTCATAGTCTGGGAGTCCTTCATGTGCTTTTTGGCAAACTCTATGCAGGCTTTCATATGTCTCGCACTGAGGAGAGGCTTCCGTCGGGCCACTCTGCCATAAAGCCCCGACTGGTGGAGGGCTGCAGTGATAGTTGACTTTGTGGAACTTTCTCCCATCTCCCCACTGCATCTCTGGAGCTCAGCCACAGTGATCTTTGGGTTCTTCTTTACCTCTCTCACCAAGGCTCTTCTCCCACGACTGCTCAGTTTGGCTGGACGGACAGGTCTAGGAAGAGTTCTGGTCGTCCCAAACTTCTTCCATTTAAGGATTATGGAGGCCACTGTGCTCTTAGGAACCTTGAGTGCTGCAGAAATTCTTTTGTAACCTTGGCCAGATCTGTGCCTTGCCACAATTCTGTCTCTGAGCTCCTTGGGCAGTTCCTTCGACCTCATGATTCTCATTTGCTCTGACGTGCACTGTGAGCTGTAAGGTCTTATATCAGTCCCTCCAGAAAAACGTGATTACACGATCGCATAATTCAATGCATAATCAGCCAAAGTCTGCATATTCATGCGGGGGCCGCATTTTTTCAAATATGCCGCACGCCGCATAAATTGCCGATTTCCGATATATATATATATATATATATATATATATATATATACTTATTTAACTGTCTAGTAAA